>NC_039265.1:8860555-8990555 GCF_003368295.1 Carassius auratus | reverse complement strand
AGTAAATTTTCGAAGCCCCATCTAACTGGGTCTATATCATGGGTGTCATGACCGCGCGTGTTTTTCCGTTCCGCGTCGCTTCGGCGTCTGGTTTGAAACAGGCTTAATCTCAAAAGGCTATCCGCCACACTGGCGGGTGAATGTTCATCATACCAAAATAGTAATAAAAAGATATTACAATTTCCTTTTGTAATGTTATGATGCCTGGAAATTAGATAAAATCTCCTGCGAATCTAGAGCGCGAGCAAAAGCGCGCATGCAAACTTTAGCAAACGCACGGCAGAGCGGGAGAGACCTTGCGTGTGTGTGTGTGTGTGTGTCTCTCTCTCTCATGCAGTGGTGACGCATAAACGGCACCTAAACATTGTAAAAAAATATGACATTTTAATTGTTTATTAATAAACAAGTGTTTCTGTGTCAGCTGCAAAGATGAGGTTGACACTGACTCGCGATCTTCGCAGTTGTGAAAGCGCCGGAGAAAAATGCATTTGACTGGCCATCGGGAGCACCGGGACATTTCCCGGTGGCCTGACAGTCATTCTGGCCTGTCGGCTGCCGCTGTGCAGTCGATCAGGCTGACGTGCAATAGGCTGTTATGCAACTGCGAATTAATTGACTGTCTTATGAATCTACGAATCCGGCGATCGCGGAGTGATATGAACCCACCACATGACCAAACATCAGCGATGCGCATTCTGGATTACCAGACATTACAACAACAGCGATGAAAAAAACCTCCACAAATCATTCACTCTTGTTCAATACTTATACTAACACTGTATCAGTGCATTCTCTTAAAGTGACAGTCTTTATATTAATCGAACAGCAACAACCGAGAAATCACTCACTGCTCTTGATTAAAAAGCTTTTTTTACTTGAAGAATAATCTTTAATTTATAGTCCTAAATCCAATGCTGTTTTACATTTGATTACTTTAAATTCTGTACCTAAAAACGAATGCAAGACCTACCTAAAAAAAACCCTGAAAGTCAGTTTATTTTATTTGTATCTTTACTCTATTGTATTTATTTGTGCTGTTGCTTGTATTTAGAATATTCTTAATAATATGATAATATATATTTTTTGAAAGTATAGTTTTTCCATAAACATAGCATATACAACTATACCGAAACCGTGACTCTTAAAACCGTGAAACAATCCGAACTGTGAAAAAGTTGAACTGTTCCACCCTAATATTTACATAATAATAGAAAAATATGTGCTTTTATGATTTATAAGGTCATCAGTAGTAGGACTGTGATCACTGGGACGTACAATTGATGGCTGCATAATTAATATAGATTATTGAAAGTGCTTATTTCATATTGCAGAGAAACTCAGTGTGCAGAGTGAGAGAGAGGGGGATTCAGGGAAAGATGATAGAGACAGTGAATGCCTTGATACTTGATTTGATTATTTTGCCTGTCCACAGTCTAAGGATTTTGATTTATTTTTTAAGTATAACCCAATTCAAATCACTGAAAGAGCCAAAGAGTTTATCAGTCTGGTGGACACATGAATTGGGCGGTGACTGCAGCAACAGAGGTGTCCTGGGGTGGAGTCAGATTCCCTGATTTACTGTCCCAGTCCACCACTGCCTAGCCTACTTTTATTTAGTTTTGATTGGTTCTGTTTAAAAGTAGAAATTTCAACCTTTCTGTAGATAATAGATATAGGATATTTCTAATCTGTTTAGGTCTGTGAGGCGAGTAGCCTGGGCTACCTATACGGTGAGTTTCGGTTCATGTCTGAATGTGTTGTGATTATGCAAAATAATGAAACATGGATTAAAATTAAGATAAAATTAATACAAAACGAAATTCGTGTCAAAGAAAGGCTTTGTGTTTTCTGTTTGATGTTTTCTCTCTCTCTCTCTCTCTGTGTGTGTTGGACAGTGCTTGGCTTGTGTCCAGTTTTGAAGTTATTTGTTTATTAATGAAATACTGTTATTATAGTGTACAATTGCACTTATTATTACACATTGTGTAGCTGTTCATTCTAAAGGTCCAGTCTGTCTTCTAATTTTTATGTAATTGTTACTTGGACATATTGAGTAAATCCTATGGACCAAGGCCTGTTGTGATATCTTGATTAATCAAAGTCCTATGGTAGAGTTCCCTCTTACTTGAATGTTTCTCACTCACTCACCCTAACACACACTCACATACACCTACAGAACTTCTCCTGACTTTCTCTTTCTCGCTCTCTCTGGTTTTCTATCTCTCCCTCCCAGTGTTGAAATTAAGTTATAATTGCCTCATTGAATTGTGATTAAATATGTTATTAATTCATTTTGGAAGGGTATTTCATGTCTTTACTTATCACTTTACTTAACACTTAACACTGCTACAGTTGAAGTTTGAAGCCGTGTTGATAGTAAAAATATTGTGATGGTAGTAAAATAGGTGGTAAAAAGGTAGTAAATTCAATTTAAGAATCTCTGTATAAACCCTGATTATATAAATGTAAAATGTTGTATATAATTGTTATATTTATTAAAGTAATTTATTTATTTATTTTCTTTGTAAAGCATAATATTGTTAAAATATTATACAATTTAAGTTTTTTTTTTCTAATTTCTGTGCCGAAGTACTGCTCTTATTTCTTAAAATTGCAAACCATGTCCCTTCAGTGGTAATGTCCCTTTGTGCTAATGATGCATGTATCACTGTGTGTGTGTGTTCAGGGAGAAGAAGATGTCTCGAGTCAGCGCTCTGAAGGTCCTGGACTACGGGGTGATCGGTCCAGAGGGGTCAGATAACTGTCACAAGTTTGTGGACATCCTGGGCCTGCGCACCATATTCCCTCTGTTCATGAAGACGCCCAAGAAGATGAAGAAAGTGGGAGTATCGGACAAGGAGCATGAAGGTTTGTAGAAACCAGAGTCCTGAGATGCCTCTTTCTCAGTTCAGTATTATTTCCCACCAGCTTTATTCTCTTAAAATGGATTTAGTGTGGCGGAGCTGCTCAATTAGCTGCGAGCACACACACACACACACACACACACACACACAGACAGGGGCGTTTGTAATATGACGGCGAGTTCACAGTAATATCTTTTTCTGGGCTATTATTTACAGTTCAGCCGGCGGTTTATTCCTCGGGGAGTAGAGCTCTGTGGCTGCTGCTCTTATTGTTTTGCTTCTGCGATACAAATAAGCTCCTCACACAGTTTTTAATGCTTATTAGAGACCGAGAGAGAGAGAGAGAGATGGGGGATGCTATTATTTCAGACACTTACACACTGGAGGAAGATGTGTTTGATGGATCTGCATGTGTAAGATGTGTTTGGATGGTGTGGAAAGAGACATGTCTGAAATCAAGCTTAAAGTGGATCTTATTCAGGGTTTAGTTGGAAAGCAAACAGGAAAGTATTTATGCAGTATTATAAAACTGCATCTTAATTTCCACATCCAGCAGATGACTTTATTCAAAACGACGTTTTCGAAAAGGAGGATTGAAGACTAATAAGTAAAATTACTGAAACACTTATATTATACATAGTAGACCATAAGTATCATTTTTCTTTAATACTAATAATTTAATAATATTTACTTATTAATTTACTTCTATTACTTTTAGTTTATTTGCAAATGTAATGCAATGCTTCATTGTCACACAAAAACAGTTAAAGGTCCTAACGAGTTTCGTTTACATGCTTACATGCATGTGTGGCTTCAAAACAAAAAGTGCAATTTTGGGACTATGCTTTTTCATATTGTTTTATTAACCTATATATTTTTTCATTTCCATTTTAATTTTAGTTAAAATTTTAGTAATTTGGTGTTTTTATTTTTTCCTATTTTTTATTATATATATATATATATATATATATATATATATATATATATATATATAATTGTTTTATTTATTTTTTTACCTGTCCTTTTTTTTCTGTATATTTAAACAAAATTATTTCATTTGAAAAAAAAAAAATATTTTGGTACATCATATTAAAGTTAATGAAAATTTAAAATGTTGCATTGACAGCTAGCTGAAAAAAGTAAGTTTTTTTTTAAAAGTTTTTTTTTTAAGTAGTTATTTTAATACCATTGACATGTAGTTTTATTAATAACTGAAGTTTTTATTTTTGTATTTTCGTTTTTGTTATTAGTTATTTGTTGTGTTTGCAATTTTATATTAGTTTTTTTCTCTCCAAAATGTCTATACGGCTTTTATAAATTTTGTTTTTTTTTTGTATCAACAGCCAAAAATACATTGTATAGGTCAAAATTATCGTTTATTATTTTACTTTTATACGTTTTTATAAGTAAAGATCATGTCCGTGAAGATATTTTGTAAATTTCCAACCATAAATATATCTAAATTTCATTTTTGATTAGTAAAATGCATTGCTAAAAACTTCATTTGGACAGCTTTAAAGATGATTTTCTCAGTATTTAGAGTTTTTTTGCATCCTCAGATAGTTGATTTTCCTATAGCTAAATTTGCACACATTTTCTTTTTTTTTTCTTTTAATTGCACATTGTTTTTGAGGAACATGAACCCTGTTTTTAGGACCAGTTAACCATTATTGCATATCAATATTTTTTACTTTAATGTAAACAAAAAAAATATATTTTTACATGATATATTCCCCAAACTGCAGTAGCCTATTAATCATGCTAGTATTTGTGTAGATGTTTATTTGTTTATTTATTTAGTAAATTGCACTTTGCTTATTTTTAGGATCTGTTATAGTATTTAGGATCCTGAATACATTTATAAAATAGAAATAAACATTTGCATGTGCTGTGACTTAGCTAATTCGTCCTCAACAGTACCCGTTTCTCCTTCATAATAAAACACTTGACACATTTGTAATAGTTTGTTGTGTTGGAGCACACATGGTATTATGCCGTTGTCAGTGTGTTGGGTGTAGATTACTCCGGCATCAATCAGCTGTTAGCTTCTTAATTCTTGACGACAAAAGTTGTTTATGAAGACGCAGCGCTTAATTAATTAGCAGCTTTGACGACTGAGAGTTTGAGTAATTAAACGGCTAAGCTTTTACGGCCGATCGAAAAAGTTCAGACTGATCCCCATAAAACACCCTCTGAAATGTGCTCGGCTCGCATTAGCATTCGTAATTAGCTGATTAGAAAACACTCTTTGTGTTTGCAAACAGACCGGAAGGATTTAGAGAGGAGGAATAATGTCTTCTGCCACTCTGCAGTGTGTGCAAGGCTTTTATTGACGGATGATAGTTTAAAAGAAGTGGGAAGAGCAACAAAAAAGTAAACTTCTGCAGCGTTAATCACCAAACAAATGAACGGCGTCCTGCTTTGTGTAGAAAAGAGAAACAACCGTCGACGGGTAAACAATCCTGACAGGCACGAAGAGAAAGAGACGCTTTCACACAACGTTCACAGAATAACTGCATGTCGTCGAGCCGGAAAACAAAGAATTAAGAGATTGTCAGGATGTGTCTTAGCTAATGATGTGTTAAGAGTGAAGAAAGTTGAACTCGCCATCAGAGTGTGTGTGTGTGTGTGTGAGAGACTCAGGGAAATGCTCTGAAATACCTGGAGGGTTTGGGTTCGTTTTAGCCGCAGGGAAGAGGGTCACATCAGCCTCGGGCCGGTGAAGATGAACATCCTCAGGATACAGCAGAATTAAGATGAGACTAAAAGAGGGACAACTAATTCTGACTAGTGTAATTTTAGTATCTTGTTAATTTTTTTTTATTAACCTATATATGTTTTCATTTCCATTTTAATTTTAGTTTAAATTTTAGTAATTTGGTGTTTTTTTTATTATATATATATATATATATATATATATATATATATATATTTATATATTTATATATATATATATATATATTTTTTTTTACCTGTCATTTTTTCTGTATATTTAAAAAAAATTATTTCCTTTTTTTTTTTTTTTTTTTTGGAACATCACATTAAAGTAAATTAAAATTAAAATGTTGCATTGACAGCTAGCTGAAAGAAAAGTAAGTTTATTTTTTTAATATTTTAAATCATTTTTAAGTTTTTTTTTTTTTGTGGATAATTTCCAGTAGTTATTTTAATATCATTGACATGTAGTTTTGTTAATAGCTGAAGTTTTTAATTTTGTATTTTCATTTTCATTTGTTTTTGTTATTAGTTATTGGTTGTGTTTGCAATTTTATATTAGTTTTTTTTTTCTCTCTAAAATATCTATATAGCTTTTATAAATTATTTCAGTTTAATCTTCATAATTAGCGCAAATCAAGTTAAACAAAAAAATTTAAAATGAAAATTGAAATTTCATAGAAATGTTGTTCATTTAAAAAAATGCAAATAATTGAAATAATTTGTTTTCAGTTAACATAAAAAAAAAAAGTTTTATTAGTATTTTGAATTAGTTTTTATATTTTAATTTTAGTTAAACAGTTCACAGATGTGTCAATTTGATAAGATTCTTTCTTTCTTTCTTCGGTTATTTTAGCCCATAGTTAAGCTAAATGAAATTGCTGGCTCTTTCTCGGGGTTTGTGAGCTCTGTTAGACTAAATGAATAATCTTTGGAGAGTTGTAAGACAACGTTTGAGACAAACCCATTAGCTTCGACGTCTCAACGCGACTCAGAATCATCCGAACGTGAACCGAACTGATGACGAAGAGGTTGTAGCAGCACTTCATTTATTTCTGCGTTTTAATCTCTACCGGACACGTAATAATCGCGGGAAGTGCTCGAGTCGCTGTGCTATATTAGATCAAGAGCGTGGTGTAATTGCGCTGATCTCCAGAGCTCTGCTAATTCTCCCGTCTCAGATCATTGTTAGGACGTCCTCAGCGCTTTCACTAATGGATTCATTATTGAGAATTAGCAGTTCTTTTGCTGCAGATTCGTACATGATAATGTGATAATCCGCTTTGTTTCCTGGGATTTTCTTCAACTGTAATAAAAAACCTTTGTCTTGTCTCTCTATGCAGAAGAACACATGCTTATGTAAATCAGTTGCTGAAAAGGCTTTTGAATCAAGTTTTTCTTTATCTGGTATTTCGTAAATAATGCAAATGTAAATACCTGAGGAATATTTTCTGCTGGGCCTTTGAGATAATTTAAATTTTTTTAATTCTCAGGCTGTATTTTAATGGCATTGTATGCCCAAAAATGCTAATTGTCATTTATTCACGCTCATGTTGTTGACTTTCTTTTTTCTTTGAGCGAATATTAAGTTTTTCAAGCTCTAAGAAAACAAACACTATTTTAAAAGCGCAGTGAAAGCAGTCCTTTTGACTCGTGCCATATATTTGACATCATCTGAATGCATACAACAGCTATAATGTATAATGTATTTTGATTTTAAAAAGTATAAAATTATATTTTCTTAATTTTATATAACTTATGTCAGCTCTTAAATATATTTTTTATTTATTAACCATATATACATTTTCAATCATGCATATTTTACAATTTAAAAAATATTTTATTATAAACATCTTCATGCATTTTTGTATATGTGTATAATGTGTTTTATTCATTATAATTTATAAATTATGATATAGTAATATTTCCTTGTATTTAATTATATATGTAATTTATTTGTAATCAATTTTTAATTATTTTCTCTTTATTAATCTTATATAATTTGTTATTTACATATCATTTATAAATTACATTTTTGCAATTATTTTATAGTTTTTATATTATTTTTAATTAATACTATTTTGGTATAATTTCTTTAAATTATCTTATGACATGAATTTATTATATATATATATATATATATATATAAACATATTTTGTATTGCTATACATTTTAATAATTATAATTTATAAATGAATATTTACATTTTTCTTTTTAAATTTAATTTTTATTACAAATGATAGAATATTACAGTGTATTTATTTTTAATTATATAAATGCTAACGACTCAAATGACATATCAGCTAAAAATGGTCAAATTAAGCTTTTCCCCATTCTTTCTATTATCATTTAGCCTTCGGTTATCAAGTGTTCGTCCCATATAGAGTAGCGCCCCCTACTGGACACCCCACCGCATTCACGCCCCGCCAGCCAATGGCCTTCCTCCCTGTTGCCACGGCGACCCGCAGTGATGTAGTCCTGTTTCCTGTGTGTAATGATGACAGAAGCTTTCCTGCAGCAGAGCTGTGAGATAACACACTTATCTCAGACCTCTAGCCTGCACCCCTCTCCTCTCATCCGCTCCCCGTGGCTGTGTTCCTCTCCCCACACACTTTATTCTGCTGCTAATAACGTCCCTCGCTGCTGGTGGCCGTCTGGAGGAGCGTGACATCACGGTGCTGACCGAGCGCTTCCTCTCATGTCTGTGATTAATGTGTGCCCCGCGGCAGTAGGATGCGTAATGTGTTGTGTAAGAGATGCATGCGGATTGATGTTTAAACTCATCTGTATTCAGTGCAGACGAAGACCGAGGCCAAATTAAATAGTTTTATCAAGGCCGTCTGATTACGGGTTGTGCGAGATAGTGTTTACATATTGATTTTTAACCTGATGGAGAACGGCTTTCATGGACGCGCTGTTATAGAAGACGTCAAAAGTTGTTTGGTGCTGTCGACGTAGAAGGGCGTTGTTGTTAAACGAATAGTTAAACCAAAAATGTACATTTCCTAAATTATTATTCACTCTCAGGTCATCCGAGATGTATGTGATGTTGTTTCTTCATCAGATTTGGAGACGTGTAGCATTGCATCACTTGCTCACCAATGGATGTGAATGGGTGCCGTCAGAATGAAAGCTGGTAAAAACATCACAATAATCCACACAGCACTCCAGTCCATCATTTAACATCTGGAGAAGACTTAAATATGTTGCTTCTCCGTAAAATATCCATTAAATGTACTATTTCTAGTGAAACAAAGAATTTAGTCTGAATCAGGAGAGAAATCTGCACAGATGCAAAAACGGCTCTGAAACTCATATTTTATACTGAAGCAACCGTTTGAAGTTAAAAAACTACTTCTTTGATGGATTTGTTTCTTACATACACACAGCTTTCCTCTTCTCAAGACGTTGACTGATGGACTGGAGTTTAGTGTGATTTTTTTTTAATCAGCTCTTGTTCTGACGGCACCCATTCACATCCATTGGTGAGCAAGTGATGCAATGCTACATTTCTCCAAATCTGATGAAGAAACAAACTCCTCTACATCTCGTATGGCCTGAGATCGAGCACATTTTAAACCAATTTTAATTTTAGGAAAAGGATGAGCTCTTCCTGTGGCAGTCCCTGAGTCTCGTGTGATGGACTCTTTCTTACTGTAGAGTCAAACGAGCCGTCAGATCAGATTTATAGCGCGTCTGATGTCTTGTTGCACGTCGTTTGGCTCAGCATTAGTGTTTTTATAAGCGACAGCAGCGTGTGAAGACTTTCATACACTTCACTCCACATCAATTAAAGCTTTTAGTGCAGTCTGTTATTTCCATTTGCAGCAGTTATCACAGACTCCTTTTATGTCTTTACGTTAATTATAACTTTTGGCTCTGTGGGTGCTTTCTATAATTAAAAAAAAAAGTATTTGAAGAATATGAAGCAGCACGACTGTTTCCAACATTGATGATGATCAGAAATATTTCTTGAGCATCAAATCAGCATATTTTCCTGATTTCTGAAGATCATGTGACACTGAAGACTGCAGGAATGATGTTGAAAATACAGCTGTGCATCTCAGAAATAAATTACATTTTAATATCTATTCAAATAGAAAATGGCTATTTTGTGTTGCAATAATATTTCAGAATTTAACTGTATTTTAATCAAATAAATCATGCTTTGGTGAACAGAAGAGACTTTGTTCTAGCTCTCCAAAACAATTAGTCTCGATTAATCGATTCAAAATAAAAGTTTATGGATACATACTAAATGTGTGTACTGTTTATATTTATTATGCATATATAAATACACATATTTGAGAAAAAAAAGTTAGATTTATATGTAAAATATTTATATTTATATACACAAGTGTTCACATACACATATCTTACACAGTACACACACATATAGTACGTAAACAAACTTTTATTTTGAATCGATTAATCGCAACTAATAGTTTTGCAGCCCTACTGCTTTCAAAAACATGACAAATCATCTTCTTCTGATCAGAAGTTTATAAAACCCACAATCCTTGTGATTCAAGTCCAGATTGAAGTCATCCAGAAAAGAAAAGTCTTCATAACTCAGCCCCTCATATAGTTTCTCTAGTCAACTTTACACTGCTTTCACTCTGACAGCTACAAGAGAAAGTTTGAAACCTACTTATTAAACCTGCAGGAGGACGTCAGCTCCCACTCATCGCTCGCCGCTTTAACTGATGTACTGTGAGTGGAGGACACTAATGTGTTAGATCAGGACACTAAAGCCTTGTTTTGTTCTGGCAGAGCATGTGTGCTCCATCATCGCCTCCATGCTGAGGAACCTCAAAGGACAGCAGAGAAGTCGTCTCCTCAGCAAGTTCACCGAGAACGACTGCGAGAAGGTAAAAATAAGAGCGCTGACATACGGCTTTATTATCTTCTGCTTCTATAAACGGCGGAGTGACGAAAGAAGAGCGCTTTAGAGGAGAGTTGGCTGGCAGATGGGTTTAATGCTGTGCTGCTGTCTCATAGAAGTGTTGTTATGATTGTAACATTTTAGATACATTCAGAACCGCAATTGAAACTTCTGTCACCATCGTCTATTCCTTTCGCTTTCTTTTTTGATGCTTTCGTTTTTTGCTTTTCATATGTTATGTTTATTTGTTTGTTTTTTGGGATGTTTTCATTTATTTATTTTTGTATACTCTTGTTTATTCATTCTTTTAGTTCTTTGAGACCTACATTTGTTTCTTGGTTTCATTCATTGGTTGGATTTTTTATTATATTTCGTTATTTTCGGGTGGTTTTTGTTGGCTCTCTTTCTTTTGTTCTTTTGGTTTGTTCACCCATTTTCTTTTATTCTTCTCTTTTCTTTCATCGAGTGTTCTTTTTCCTTCAGTTTTGTTTTGGTTTTGCGCTCACTTTCAATTTTTATATTTGTTTATAAAAAAATTATTCTATTTTTCTTTGAAATCTTTTAGTTTATCCTTTGTTGGTTTCTTCATCCTTTTTTGTTTTTTTCATTTGTTCTTTTTTCATGCCTTTTTTGGTTGGTTTTTATTGTTCTTTTTTGCTTTGTTCATTGTTTTTTCATTATTTTATAAATTCCTTCAATCTATCATTTTTTCCTTTTCCTCTTTTGTTTGGTGTTCTTCATTTCCCTCTGGTTTGCTTGTTTGTTTGTTTTTGTTTTCACTATTTCTTCTTTTGCCCATTTATTTTTAATTTTTTCAGTTTGTTGCTTTTTTATCCTTTTTTTGTTTTGTTTGGTCTTGTTGGTTTATTTTTGTTCTTCCCTTTTTTAATTTGTCTCTTTTTTGTTTATTCTTCCATTTTTTTCATGTGTTGCTCCTGCTATTTTGAGTATTTTTTAATCAGTTTGGTTTGTTTCCCTTTTTATCATTTATTCTTATGCTTGTTCCTTTTTTTTCCCCTAGCTATTTTGTTTTGTTTGCTCTCGTCTGTTCTGTTCTTTTCATTTCTTTTTCATTTTGTTCTTTATTTTCTTTGTTTGCTGGTTTAATGTTTTATTCATAAACTTGTTGCCTGTTTTTATTCATCTTTTTATTAATGAATTTAGTTTAAATGCTTTTTTGTTTATTATTTCTTTTGTTCTTCATCTCCTTGGTTTTTGTTCTCTCGTTTTCTTTCCTCTTGCCTGTTTTCTCTCTCTCTCTCTCTCTCTCCCCCCCCCCTCCCCCTCTCTCCCTCTCTCTCTCTCTCTCCCTCTCTCTCTCCCTCCCTCTCTCTCTCTCTCCCTCCCTCTCTCTCTCTCTCTCTCTCCCCCTCTCTCTCATCCCCCCCTCCCTCTCTCTCTCTCCCCCCCCCCCCCCCGGTGTTGTTTGGAGGGTCTCGGTGGCGTTCTGTGTGTCCGGTGTTATACGTCTCCTTTAGTCTCTGTGGGGGGTCTCCATACATCACCTGGACGGACACATGTGCAGTCACTACTCCTAAAATAACCCTCACAGTCCCGCCGGGGCCTGTTTCATCACTCTGACAGCAGCACTGCATTATTGCTAGTTTCTGGAGCTAAAAGATTTCGGCCACACCGGCACCATGCCTCACTTCTGTTCGTCTTCAGATTGTCACAGGAAATGCTGGGAGGGGGATGACGGATGCTTCTGCTTGTCTTTAAATAACACAGCCGCCATTTGTCTTGTTCGCCGCGGTTGAATATGAAAATCATTCACATAATGCAAATGTGTGTCCTAAAGCACATCTCGGGTGTGTTTGGGTGCATTTGTAACACGCTCGCCCTCGTTCCCTCTCTTCTGCAGGTCGACAGACTCATGGAGCTGCATTTTAAATACCTGGAAGCCGTTCAGCTCGCAGACAAGAGGATCGAAGGAGAGAAGCACGTAAGATTCACACACACACACACACACACGGTTGATTGGCAGTATCTCCTCGGCGGGGTCAGATCTGTGTGTGGAGATAAGAGCAGACCTACCAGACTCAAACGTCACCGTGGGATCTTCGCCTTTAAAACCCAACGCTGTGTAACTTTTACACAGATCTCTGATTCACACACACTTTCTCATCTGGAGTCTGTGCAGTCACAGCTCCTCCAACACACAAACAAAAACCATTGGGTTCATCTCGCTTCTTAAAACACTGATCCAGATACTCAGAGAGGTCTTGTGGGTCCTGGACAACTTACTATTTATTATGAATCTGTTTTCTAATCTTGACATGCTTCAAATGTGAATTCCTTTGAAATTTCACATTTTAGCTAAAGTTTATTCAAAAACACTGGGGAAAAAAAGTTTAGCGAAATTTGCATTAAAACATCTTGACATTGCATATTACATTTTTAAAGCAAAGCATTATTAGCTTTTATTATTAGCATTGTGAGTGGAAACAATTACCTTTATTCCAAATATGATAATATTGTATGCATTTAAATTAATAATTATAATAATAATAATGATTGATGATGATGGTGTTGCTGCGTATTAATTTTAAAATAATCTATTATCATTTATTAATAACATTGTGAATGTCAACATTTGCAGAATTCCAAAACATTTACAATAATCTATATTATTATTATTATTATTAATACATTAGTATTGTTGTTGTATATTAATTAACCTATTATTATCGTTGAACGTATTGCATTTAATTTTAAAATCTATTATTATTAATACATTAGTATTGTTTTGCATATTAATTACAAAAAATATTATTATCACTGATAGTATTGTATAAACTTAATTAAAATAATCTACTATTATTATTATTGCTGTTATTGTTTTTATTATAAAGGATAATGTTAGTAGTTTTGTGACTTGGTTTATTAATGGAGAAGGTAATTGGTGTGCTCTTTTAGATCCGTAACTCTGGTTATGTAAGTTGTGGGGTCTCAGCCAGCGATAATTAACATGGAGATGATTAAAGGCAGATGCTAATGATGATAATCGTCAGGTTGGGCAGTTATTCCACATTGTGTAACTATTTCATTAGCCAACATTGTAGGGTAGACTTATATGTTTTTGTGTGTGTGTGTAACTGATTATGTGTGTATGAGTGTGTGTTTTATAGAGTGTGTGCTCTGAGGTATTGGCGTGTGTATGTTGAGGATGTGATCTGGGCACAGATGTGGACTCCTGCAGCTTGTGTCTCATCCATCCTAATGTGTGTGTGTGTGTGTGTGTGTGTGTGTTCAAGACAGTTTTCAGGGATGGGCTGAGCAAGAACTAATTGTATTTTTGATCCTTCAAATCCTGATCCTTGAAGTTTGGAGACGGTGCAGTGTTTATTGAATGAAGTCTCGTCTGTTTACCAAAGCTGCATTTATTTAATCAAAAATACAGGAAATGTGTCACGTGATCAGAAATCATGAAGATATGATGATTTACTGCTCAAGAAACATTTCTGATTATCATCAATGTTCAAAACAGTTGTGCTGCCAAATATTTTTTGTGGAAACTGTGATACATTTATTACAGATTATTTTCTATATTTAAAAAAAAGGCAGCATTTGTTTTAAATATAAATCTTTTGAAACATTATAAAAGTCTTTACTGTCACTTTTGGTCAATTTAAGACGCTATTGCTGAGTGAAATGCCTAATAATAAATCATACTTTAATCATGTTTGCATTTTGCAATGTTCCTGCGGCCTTTTGTATTAGCAGCGCTAAAGGTTGTGGGTTCAATTCCCAGGGAACACACATACTGACATACTGATGATAAAAAATAAAAATGTATAGCATAAATGCATTGTAAGTTGCTTTGGATAAAAGTGTCAGCTAAATGCATAAATGTAATCTAAATGCATTGGTAACAAGCCTGAAACAAGGTTTCATTGTTGCTGTTGCCAGATTTAAAGGGCCTAAATCCCCCAGTCACAACTTTTTTTTTTTTTTTTGTGAATCAATACATTTTCTGAACAGTGGTTTACTTAAAGCTGCTGTAGGTAACTTTTGTAAAAAATATATTTTTTTACATATTTGTTAAATCTGTCATTATGTCCTGACAGTAGAATATGAGACAGATAATCTGTGAATAAATCAAGTTCTGGCTCCTCCCAGTGTCCTATTGCCATTTGCAGAAATACATCACTCCTGTTAAGAAACAACCAATCAGAGCTGCGGTCCGTAACTTTGTTTGTGTTCAAAATGTAGAAAAATGTATATAATAAGCGAGTACACCATGAATTCATTTTCCAAACCGTGTTTTTGGCTTGTCCTGAATCACTAGGGTGCACCTATAATAAGTGTTTATATTCTCACTATTTTAGATTGCTTCGGTGGTACCGCGGCGGAGTAACCCAGTACCTTTGTGATTCTTCATAGACATAAACAGAGAGAAGTAGCTCCGGCTACAATGTTCTTCCGCAAGACGCAAGCAGTTCTGTTTATTAACCGCTAGAGCGTCAAAAGTTACCTACAGCAGCTTTAATCTTCCTTATACATGCATATGTTGCCAGAAGTCAGTTGTTTTCCCATGGATTTGGGCTACTTAACACTATTGCCTCATCTTGTTTTTAATGTCTGTGGGTTTAAGCAACCCCACGATTGGGCTTGTTTTAGGCTAGTTTTGAGAAACAATTGGGCAGGGTTTGTTGTGTGGCAACCCTGCTTTGCAGAGATGTTTTAATTGCGTCAACAGTTCAAACTCGAATAAATTAAATGATTCAGCTCTCTAATTCAGAGATTCACTCACATCATCACTCAAACAGAGTCGTTTGTTTCTTAATTTTACATGTCCAGCAAAACCACGGAGCAGTCAGTGGATGTTCAGTATACCGCTCAGCTTTTGTTTCAGGTCTTTGTGCAGGTGTGTCGATTTAAAAACGTGTGTGTGTGTGTGTGTGTGTGTGTGTTTCCCATCCACCTCATCTGACTCTGTGCTCTAGGCCTGTAAATCGTGTCTCAGAAGCGGTGACAGGAATATGACTGTGGAAATGTCTGCTCTTGTTTCTCGCCCGTCGACTGAACTCCAGCACTCCCCGCAGATGAAACCGTGTTCGAGGCTTTCTCCGAGCGCTATAAAAGTATATCACCCATAGCAGAGCCCTTGTTTAAAAACGCCTCGGAGTGCTGTCAGCGCAACGCTCATGTGAACCCGTCTCGCCTCCTTTTACTGCTTAATGACAGCTACAAATTCTCTCCGAATTGCATTTCCTAAACACAGACCCCCATAAACCCCCTCTGCACTCGGTCGGCTCGTCTCCTGCTCTTCTCGTTTTGCCGCACACGCACAAGGCTCTTTGGGAAACCTGGAAAGGATCCACGGAGGAGATGCTGGCAGGGTGTGCTCAGATTAATTTAGTCTGTGTGTCCCGTGAGACTCAATCACAGGTCCCGGCGTCGCTTTGTTCTGCCTGTCATATTAACACCTGTGCCAGCCTGCAGTTCTCCAACAGGAAGTGTCTAAAAATCACTCTTTCCCTGAGGTGAAGCCGCTTGTTATTTGCACTCGTGTAATTGACTTGCCGAAGGCTGTGCCTCTGTAACGAGACTTGAATAACGCCTGCGAAAGATCGAAGCTCTCTGTTCTCACAGCGTGATGATGATGTACTTATTATATTTTTGCACGCTCTTTAAATCAGTCCTTAAGTATGAACTGGAATTCCTTAAATTACAACAAAGTATTTACTTTCTAAATGCATTACCTATTTTGCTATATGTCCTATTTTGCATAATTCAACAGTGCACAGCATTAATGTATGCATGTACTTAATATATACATATTCATACACATTTAATTTATAGCTAATTTTAATATTTTTATTAAAAATATTGAAATTATATATGTGTGTGTGTGAGTATATGAACATAAATATATATTAACGCATATTTAATATGAATATATATATACTATTTACAATAACATTTATTGTAAATATTAAATAATGTTTGTGTGTGTGTATATATATATATATATATATATATATATTTACAGGGGTGCACATAAGTGGTCCGCATGCGCGACCAAAATAAAAAAAATGCGTAATATAAATATGTTCTGACAGAGACTGTGCGTACCAACATGGTTGACAGCTTTTAATGCACAATTACCATTTTAGATCACAAACTGTACTGTGTAAGTTTTATTTTCAGCATAAATCTAGGCTATGCCATGACGTTTCAAAGCACAATACAAAACTGTGACATTTATCCACTGACGCTCTTTAATAAGCAGCGCTAAATCCGGAAGCGTGTATATTTACTTGACGGCAACCTGCCAAAATAAAAGCCTGATTTTAAGTTTGAATATAATGAAAATGCTTTTGTTTTTTTTATTTTTAGACGCTATTTTCCAAAGCGACTTAAAATTGGGGAATACATAAAGCGATTCTTCTTAAAGAGGCAAACAAACAAATTAGTAGTAAATATTAGGATTTTATTTTTAAAGGTCCCATTTTTCATGCTTTTTTTCCAAACGGGTCGTTTTTTTGTAGGTGAATTGTGTTAAATAAAATATCTCGCTTGGTATTGAACTTTGAACTTTATAATTTTACAGATATTATTTATACTCTTACAACAACATTACACACTAACTAAAGTTTGAAACATGGGATCACGAAGAACGGGACCTTTAACATATTTCTGGTCTTAATTTTCTTGATTCATCGGTCCGCATTCTTTTAAATAAAAGAAAGTCTGTCTTTTTAATCTTTTATCAAAATGTAATTAACTTGGGCGGCCACTGAAACAACTTATCTTTTCAGCTAGCATCAGCAAGGTCGCACAAGCTATTCAATAATTGTTTTTGGCTGCTGTTATAGGGAATTTTATGAAACCTTCATGAGACACAATATGGTTCATTAAATACAGTTTTACATTTACACATTTGGCAGATTCTTTATCCAAATACGACTTGTATTGCATTCAATGCAAACATTTTAAAAGCTCATGCAACCCTGAGAAGCGAACCCATGACCCACAATGTTACTAGCCACATGCTCTACATTTTGAGCTACAGGAATGAATGAAGGCTTGATTTGAAAAGGAAAAGCCACTTTAGAGAAACTTGACCTTCATCCTTCTCAGATATCCCACTTTTTCAATGCAAATCATTTTTTAATAGATAAAATCACATGCTGTCCACAGGAGATGCATTGAATGTGATTTGACCTGTCCTGGTTTTTTGGAAAACATCTGAATGGTTTTGGCACGATCTAAGCGTGGTTCTCTCAGAAAGCCTCTCGCCGCGATCAGAGCCATGTTCTGTGTGTCTTCAGCAGCCCGTGACGGCCAGCTCTCGCCTGCCTGCTGTTCCTGCAGCGTTCCCTTTGTGTTCACAAGCCTTTCTGCTCATGCACACTCACACACGCGTGAGCTTGCCAGCGCTTTATGCTCAAAAAGATTGAAATCCCCTGGAGAGAGGCCAATGTCAATCGCTGCAATTATGGCACTCAACAAATGCCAAACGTCTTTGTCCATTTAGATTCGTCTGCAGGTGCTGAAAAGCTGAAGAGTGTGAAAAATAACCTTTTTGAAGTGATCTGAGATAATTATCCAGAGCCTTTTAAACATGCATGTGGTTTTCTGGCTAATCGGCATGCATGTATTAGGTTGGCTTGAGAAAGACAACCTACTGATCGACTATTTAAGCTGCTGCTTCCGAGTCGAAATTTATAAGCCATAAATTGCTCACCCTGAAGTCATCCCAGGTGTATATGACTTTCTTCTTTCATGTTAACAACATCCTACTAATGCTAACCACACACTAATTGTTGTTAACATTATAATCATGCTAGAAAAACACTAGCAGCATGCTTATCATGATGAGAACATGCTAACATCATGCTAATCATAACAACATAATAACTGTTAGAAACATGCTTGAAACATAAGCATGATAAAAACATGTTAACAGCATACTAATCATGCTAACAACATGGTAATTGTGCAATTTGTTTTTAACTTATGTTAAAACATGTTATCAACATGCTAATCTTGTTAAAACACCAGCAGCCTGCTTATCGAGAAAGGAACATGCTAACAATGTGCTAATCATAACAACATAGTATTTGCGTTAGAAATGTGGTAATTTTGTTAAAAACATGCTAGAAATGTAAGCATGATATAAAGATGCTAACAGCATTCTAATCATGCTAGCAACTTGGTAATTGTGCTAGAAACTTAATTATCATGTTAAAAACATGCTAGCAATATGTTAATAATGCTAGAAACACGTTAACAACATGCTAATAATGCTAGAAACATGTTAACATGCTAATCATGCTAGAAACATGTTAACAACATGCTAATCATGCTAGAAACATGTTAACAACATGCTAATCGTGCTAGAAACTTGTTAACAACATGCTAATCATGCTAGAAACATGTTAACAACATGCTAATCATTATAAAAAACATGCCAACAACAATAATTGTGTTAGAAGTATACTAGCAACATGTTATGCTAAAACATTTTAACAACATGCTAATCATAAAATAAAAATGCCAACAATGTGTTAATCATAATAAAAACACTGTAATTGTGCTAGAAACAAGTTAGCATCATGCTAATCATGCTAGAAACATGCTAATCATGCTAACGCAGTGCTCTCATAATCTGTGTAAATTTTCAATTTCAAGCTTTTAAAGCTGCTTCGGACTTTGAGGCTAGGCTTTCTCAAGCCAATCTTAAAGTTTGTTAACAAATGTTACTAATCTAGTTTATTAATAAGTGTTTAATGGTCAATTCTCCATTTCAGGATATGGTTCGTCGTGGAGAGATAATCGACGATGCGATGGACGATGAGTTTTATCTGCGGCGGTTGGACGCCGGACTCTTCGTTCTTCAGCTCGTCTGTTACATCATGGTGGAGATCTGTAACGCCGGCGTTCCTCAGGTACGTTTCCACACTTTCATGCGTGACTTAAGCTGATTGTTTTTAATTCTGCATGCTGAAATGTGTTTTCTCTTCCAGTTACAGCAGAGAGTCCATCAGATCCTCAATCTCAGGGGAGGATCCGTCAAAATAGTCCGTCATATAATGAGAGGTAAGATTACAAATGATTTCTGAAGCTCATGTCAACATATAAAGACAAAATATACTTCGCATACATAAAATCAAGCCTATTTTTATCACCCTTAGGATTTATGTGCACAGTGACTTTATTTAATATCAGTTAAATGTATATTCCACCCAAATTTGTTACTGTAATGCATCAGCTTATTTTATTTTAGTGTTTTTCATTATTTTCACTGGTTATTCTCATTAAATTCTGATTACTGTACCAATACTTTACGGTAAAAGTATCGTAATAAATTTCTTAAGATTTAATTTTTTACATAAATATAATGTGGTATGAGATATTGTGGGGTAATTGTTTAATTATCTTTTTTTTATATATATATATATATATATATATATATATATATATATATATATAAAATATAGTGTCATGACATAAAAATAATATATTTAAATATTTTAATATAAATATCTAAAATTGAATCAAACTAGTTTTATTTACACTGATGTAAGTATGGGTTTTACTATTTTAATCAGGTTTTGTTTCTCTATTGTTTTCTCATATTTTTTGTATTATTTATTATTTAAAAAAATTATATTTATTATTCTACTTATTTATTATAATATAAAACTTTTATGTTATTTTTTTCTTTTATTTGTCACTTATTTTAGTACATTAAATGAAATAAAACGAGAAATGTTACCTTGGCATCTAGCGGAAATAAAAAGATTTTTGTATTTTATTTTTTATTTTGGTTAACATTTGTATTATCTCGAGAAATATTTATAATGGTCTTAATTTTAGTTTCAGTTTTAGTTAACTGTACTAATGCGGTTAATCTCAAAACGGCTGATTTAGTAAATCAATAAGTGTTATATTGATCTTAACCTTCAGCACTTAAATCTTCATGTCTGTAGATGTTGATGAGTTCACGTTGTTAAAGGTTTGCTGTGCTCTGCAGCATATTTCTTTCTTTATTTCCTCCTCTCCATGCTTTCTCTCTCTCTCTCTCTCTCTCTCTCGTGATATGAGGTGTTCGGCTTCGCCCACTCTTCAGCCCAGAGCACCTTGATTAAGTCTTGACAGCTTTCTGTTTCTCTCTCTCTCTTTCGCGCTGACTTTCCTTCTTTTTCTCCACTTCTACTCTTTCATACTTCACCCAGTATTTCTCTTGGGAAGAACCAGAGTCTCTTGATTTAATTTCATGAAAGTTTAGTGAACAATATTCTGTCTGGAGGGACTCTCCAGCTGTCCTGTCCTGTCCTGTATCTTTATGACAAATATTGGCAATAACTTTGTGAGGATTTTGTTTGTTATATAATGGAGTATTACAGTGCATTGCTATTCAGCCGTTAAGTTTCCTGATGTTTTGTTGTCTTGCATCTTGTAATTTAGGCTAATACTAACAATTTTTGATTGGTTGTTGTCTTGTATTCAAGTTAGCCTTCTTTCCCGTATCACTTAATGGAAAGCACAACCCTTTTCTTTCTGTTCTGGTTAAATCCTGCACTTCCTCATTAATGATTCATCGGGGGGAGGAGGTTCCCACTGAACGGTGATGTAGATGAAAACAGCGGCTGTAATGGCTCAGACAGCGCTCTCGCTGCTCATTTAAAGAGGTGGCCGAGGGTGTTCAAAGACGCAAGCATTGCTCTTAAGAAGGTGCTATTAATGTGAGCTAATGGTGTCAGGGATACAAGTGCTACATGTGAGCCATTTCATTTATTTTTAGCCCTTTCAGTCTGTCCATTCACTGCAGATTCTAGAAAATGTTCGGATTTTACATGCAACTTATTTAAATTCATTAGAATTGGAAATGCATATTTGTTTATATTCGTCATATTTAGGCCTGATTGGATTAAATAAATGAGTTCACCCAAAAAATGTAAATTAGGCTGCGTTTTACTCACCCCCGTGGCATCTTAGGTGTATAGGAAAAACGGTCTTTGATCTTTCGAGCTGTTTAATGGCACTCAGCGGGTGCTGCGTGCATCAGTCCAAAAGAAGCACAATACTCGAATTATTTGTAAATTATATTATACCTTACTATATTATAAATAATTTATATTATTTTTATAAGATGTATTATAAATAACTGTCATAGCATTGAATGGAATCATAAAGGTCTATATACAGCTTTTCTATTATTATATTACAATTCCAAGTAAAAATGACTTCGAAACAAAATTAAATCATCATTTGCAATTATTTGCATGATTATTGTCAGCAAAAAATGAATGATCAATATATTTATTTATATAAAAAATAGTTACATAAATATTATACACCATGTAATACTATCAAAACAAAATAAAATTAATTATTTGTGACAATTGTCTGCATAAAATTCATGATCCTAACAAATGTATTCAAATATATGATAAATAACTATATAAATAAAACCGCATTAAAGCAATTTTTCTGAAAAATTAATCGTCAGGACAAAATCCATGATATTATAATATTACAATATAATATTTAATAAATAGTAACATATGAAGTTTCACAGGATTAAAGCAAATAAGTCTATTTTTAGTATTGTATAATGTATAATATATGATTGAAAGTTAAAAAAAATGCATGAAAGCTTACACTAAGTAACATGAACAAAACAGAATTGTTAATCGCAATTATCTGTATGACAATTAAACGTTAGCACTAAACTCATGATCTATTTCTCTAGCTTATATATATCTTTTTGAAATATTTTATCTGATTCGGAAGCTCAATCTGTGCACGTTTTCAGAAATACTATGTAGTTTACTGCTGCACATTCAAATGTTTTGATGTAGTTTTTCTTCAGAACCTGGTGAAAGTCTTGGTTGTGGTTTGGCAGCTTTCACTGCGTCCCTCACACTAAAGACAGTGTGGAGGAGTGTGAAAGTGTCTCTGGGCAGCTGGTGTGGGCCGGATCTGTGCCCCCCCCACCGGGCCGCTGCGACTGGGTGAGAAATTGAAATTTTCACCTGGACTCTGTAGCAGCTGCAGTCGTGTCAGACGGCGAGCGTGTGCCAGGCCTCTGCAAATGTGCTTGCGTGGTATTAAACACAATCACGGGAGAAATTCAAACAAATCTAACAGGAGGAATTAGACGGCTTGTGTTTGCTCTGCGGTTTAACTGTCATCGCAGTTTGTTTGCTGGTTTGGCTGATAGAAATGTTTCAGTACACAGTAGGAAAACACTGTTGTTTTGGGTTGGGCAGATGCCTAAAACGTGTTCATGTATTTCTATCTCTCTGTCGTTCTCGCTGTCTGTCGTTCTGTCTCTATATCAGTTTGGTCTGTTAATGTCTGTGTCTCTTGTTCTGTCATTCTTTATCATTCTATTTGTCTGCCATTCTGTCTTCCTCTATCCATCATTCTATAATTTTATTGTTCTATATATATATCATTATATTGTTTGTTCTACCTCATTCACTTGATATTTCTGTTCTGTGTACTTAATCCTATTGTTTTATCCTTCTATCTGCAACGTCTCTATTAAATAAGATTGACTAATAAAAGGCATTAATTTCTGCATTTTTGATGAAATGAACAAATCAACTCATTAGTAAAAGCACTGCCTTGTTTTGTTGCATGCATATTAGCTAAAAGCATTTCTTGCATTATTTTTTTTCTAAACGCCTTTTGGTGTAAGCAACATCTATAACGTCATTGTCAGGGTTTATTGGTAATTTTTTGAAGTTTAACCTAATGCCTGTTACCTAGATTAAAAAAAAAAATCACGAAATCACTGGCGGAAACAGGTTTCATGTGCTGAGTTCGGTGGCCACTGTGTTTTACTGCATAAATTGGGAAATGAAACGCCTACAGAAGCCTCGACGCGCTCCAAGGCCGCATTTGAGTCATACAGAGTGTGTCATACTCTTAGATGCGTGACCTTGAGCTGTGTGTACTGGTGTCAGTGGGAAGCGCTTCTGCTTCTGCTGAAGTTTCCAGCATCTCGGAGCTCATAATGGATAATCCCCCTCAAATCATCCAGCATGCAGACTCCCCCAATCCTCCCTCTGTGTTATTCCAGCCGCTTTCTCCAGCCCTCAGGCATGTGTTTCAATGTGCTACTTTGCTTTCTTCCCTTCTTAAAAAACCCCATCGTATTGATTTATTTATTTATTTTTCATTGGGTTTGATCCTCTGTCCCAGGGCTTGAGCAGGGCTTAGAAACTAATCCGAGAGCATGTCTACCTTTACACGCTTGCTGCTTGCTGTGTACACTTCCAAAAAACACTGTTAAAGTCGGCATGAAATCAAAACGGACCCTGTTTTCTTTTTTAATGCACATTCCTGGTCTTATTGTGAACGATTTTTCAATGCTTGTTTTCATTTTAAAGATAGTTTTTCTATAGCTCAAACTGTAGAGTAGAGTTGTTCCGATTCCGATACTAGTATCGGAAATATCTCCGATACCACAACAAATTCTGGCATCGGCATCGGCGAGTACATGAACCCATATACCGATCCGATACCATTTTCTTAAAAAAGACCTAGTTATGACCGCAAGCTTTGCCTAACCGCTGCACGGTTCTTCTTCGCTGCTCAAAATGCATTGAAAACACAGGAAGTTGTGCTGTGTTGCCACAAGCAACCCCTGTTTAGAGCAGCGAAGAAGAAATGAAAACGCGTTAGCAGCCCTTATCTATATATGACTGGATCACTCATCACATTCTAAACTGCCAAAAGACAGTGAAGCCGCTTCTATATTATAGATCAGTGGTTAGCAGTATGTCTCTGTAGTACCGGTAGTTACAGACTCTCGAGTATATTCAGTACCGGCAACTGCGTTCAGTCGCTTCCGTGTAAGTCAAAGCGCAGGGCTCCAGACAGTAGCCGAATATATACTAGTGTCTGTGAATATTAAACTGCAAAATACTATTTAAATATTACTCCCGCAAAATCTACATCTCTGTGGGTGACTGGCACAGATGCGCGAGAGCTCGCTGTTTTGTAGTCTCTGCTGTGTGTCATGAGGACACGAACGCATAAACCGTCACTTCATGAGAATTTACCGTTTCATTTGAGAATACTGTCATATCATAAACACAGACACTCAAAGATCTTCATGGCAGCCCATTAAAATAAATGTTTGGTTTACATGAGTAAATTGACAATATATAAAGCTACTGTTGTAGCCTACAGTAATAATAATACATCTCTATAATAATAATAATTATGCCTAGATGGTTGCTTGTTTTTTACTTGTTTTTTAATTGTTAGAGATTATCTGATTAATAGATCTTTTTTTATATTCCTAGACTTATTTGTTGCAGTTTTTTTATACAGTTATATTGTAAAACTTAAATACCTTTTTTAGTTTGCGGTGTTAGATTTTTGGCTGCATTTGAAGTTCTTTTTTGCATAAGAAAATAAATAATACTGTCAAATTCATGTTAGATAATAAAAATACTGTAATAAATACAGTAGTTCACCATGTATTTGTTCATGTTTTATTGAGGGATCTGTCTGAAGCACACCATAAAAAAATTCTAGCAATTTACACAGGGCTAGTAGTATATACAGCTGTATATACAGATATACACCCAGGTATCGGATCAGTACTCGGTATCGGCCGATACCCTGAGCCCAGGTATCGGAATCGGTATCGGGAAGAGAAAAAGGGTATCGGAGCATCTCTACTGTAGAGTATGTCGCAAGCAACACCAAGGTTATGGGTTCAATCCCTAGGGAATGCAAGAATTGACAGCATACTGTACCTTCAGTGCAATGTTTTATCACTTTTGATAAAAGCATCTGGCAAATGCATATTGGTTATTAATATGAAACCACCTTAAAAATAATCTTTAAAGGAATAGTTCACCAATGATTGACAGTTAACACATTTTGTTTTATTCAACCTCATTTAGTTGCAAACTAGTGTTATTTTAGTATTATTTCTGAACTATCACATATTGATAGAAGTATTGAACACGTCAATTTTTTTTCCTTTAAATATATTTCTGAAGGTGCTGTCGACAGGAAATTCTCACCAGATGTTGGTAATAACCCAAGAAATCCATACATACAAAGAAAACAAAACAAAAAAGTTCAGAAATTAAGTTGTGAATTAAACTGGAATGACACAGGGAACACAGTATTGAACTACTGAAATGAATTAAATACTTTAGTCCAAAAGTCTTTGTTGGTAATGACAGCATCAAGACGTATTTCTGTATGGAGAAACCATTGGCATGCATTGCTCAGGTGTGATTTTGGCCAATAATTCCAGAGTCTTCAAATCTTGAAGGTTGTGGCCCTCTTCTATGAACTTTGATCTTTAGATTTATTTTCTATTGGATTCAAGTCAGTTGATTGGCTGGGCCATTCTAGCTGCTTGCTTTCTTTTTTTCTCTGAAATCGAGACTTTCCTTGATTGTGTTTGGGATCATTGTCTTGCTGAAATGTCCACTCTTGTTTCATCTTCATTATCCTGGTACTGTAGGTTCTGAGACTGATCTAGCTAATATTGGATTAATATTGGCTTAATAGGATTGCTTTCTAATTACTGATATATATCTGCTTGTGTCCTGGCTTTCCATGCCATTTTGCACCTCCCTTTCTTCATGTGTTCAGTACTTCTTCACTGTGTAATTCATTTTTATTACTCATAGCTTAATTTCTGAACGTGTTTGTTTTTTTCTCTTGTATGTACGGGTTACTTGGGTTGTTACCAAATTCTGGTGAAAATTTAAAATCAATGGCACCTTTAGAAATATATTTACTGAGAAAAATGGTGATGTTCAATACTTATTTTTACTAGCTGCATATAGTACTGTATTTTGAATATCACTATTGGGTTAACTTTTTTTATTGTATATATAACCCCATTGCAAAACTGTATGCTGTTATTTTTTGCATTGAGCCAATGCTGTTTTTTTTTTTCTTTTTTACTTTTTATTTTATGAAGCTCTTTTCCTTTTTGTGTGAGAAACTGAAATTAGATCTTGGATGATCTTGTTCTCCACTGCAGCTCTCAAATCTAATTCTCCATTCAGCATATTCAGACGGTCACAACATGTGCCGAGAACCAATGTTATTTGCTGTCAATGACGTCAAACCTGGCTCAACGTGTTCACATGCTTTTCCTGGAGTCATAATGCAGATGCTAATGCCATATCAGAGCTTTAGTGGAAGAGAAGATTTCCAGCTAAATCAATAAGACCTCAAGCTCATTCAGTGTAAAGTTGAGGAGTCTTGTAAGTGTCCTTCCTGCAGTCCGATCACATTGGTGAGTGGTCATAAGAGTGTCATTCTAAGCATATGTTGCTTTCATCGTAGCGTCTGTAGCCCTTTGAGTTCTCGGGCACCGTTCCAGCTCGCTGCAGGTTACGAGAAACTAGAGTGTCTTGAAATAGCCAGACCTCAATCAAACCAGCAGATATGATCTGAGGGACACGCTCTCAAAGGCACACATCAAGATGCCATGGATCTTAAAGCTATTTGCCCGTTTAAGGATGGCACTTCTTAAATCCCCTTACCTCAAACCCTGAACTCCAGACTTGGCTTTTTCTAAAGCCTAGCTTTTTCCATCCATTCCTCCATATATGAAGAAGAGGGTCTGGAAATAAACTCTGGTGGGCAGTCAAAGGGATGTGTGACAAATGTTTTAAAATACTTTCAGGGATACAAATTCTCCCTTTTGATTTTTTTTTTTTTCGGATTAAAGTATGCTGCCTCTCCTTTGAGACAGCATTAGGAAGGCTTTCTTGGCAGGGGTTGGTGGCATACATGAAATTCATCCAAATGACTAAACATCTTGTTTCTTTTTCCCTCTCGTTTTTCAGAATATGCAGAAAATATTGGCGATGGCAAGAGCGAGGAGTTTAAGGAAAGTGAGCAGAAGAGGATTATGGAACTACTTGAGAACTTCTAAAAATCCAGTTGGAGCTCGTGTCGGTTTTCTTCAGTGTTTTTTTTTTCTTTTTTTTGCGTTATGGTGAAGCTGCATGTATTTTGACCAATCCTCATCCTGTCCTGACTGGACCACAAAAATCTGAAGTTTAAACGTTCATGTGTCTGATTTTATCCCAACAGATTAAATCTGGATATAGAATTTTTTGATGTCCAACACATTGTTCATGTTTATAGTTATTGTTTTCTAGGCCAGATATTTTGTCAAAACAACTTCAGTTTTCATGTAATTAAAGTTTGTGCTTTTCTGTACCTGGTGCCATTTTCTTCATTATATTTTGTAGATCACCTTCCAGTAGACTTAGGGCCCTATTTTAACGATCTAAATCCAAAGTGTAAAGCGCACGGTGCAGGTGCACTCAGAGCGTGTCCAAATCCACTTTTGCTGTTTTAACGACGGAAGAAGTCAGTGCACCGGGGAGCATTTTTTGAATGGGTTATCCATATTCTATTAATGAGCAATGCAAAAAAAATGCAAATGCGCCGGACTGAAACTAGCAAACACACTTGCACTACGCCTTGCGTCGCATTGCGCCGGGTGTATGATAGGGCCCTTAATGTCTCATTAGACCAATTCAGGCAGCGAAACAACTCTTGTGCTGAAACATAATTTAGGAAAATGTTGTGGTTATGTCTCTTCTCCTCTCCAGCGTTCCTATAGATGGCTGGTTTAGTGAAGGATTGTGGCTTTCCTATCTTTTTAGCCTTTGCTTGTCATCTCATCATTCAGGTCCCTTTACATGGATCCAGGGTCCAAAATTACCTTTATAAACCTGCTAATGGCTGGTGGATTTTACTGTGTTGCTTTTTTTTTTGTCTTGCTGCTCCCTGTAATATGTGTCACACATCGAACACCATTTTGGCACTAGCAGCATTATACGTTTGCTGTTCCCTGAGTGATTCGGCAAACTCTAATTGTATTTCTCTTATTTTTAGTTTCAGTGGGAAATGTGTCAACACATGGAGTTCTGACAGTAAAATAGTTGGCTTCTTAATCAGCTAAGCCGGACTTCTGAACGTGAATTTCAGGGTTCCTACATTTGACCAATTAAGATAAAAATTTGTGATTACTGGACAGAGTTTTAAAAGGATAGTTCTGCCAAAAGTGGAAATCATCATCATTTACACACCCTCAATTTGTTACAAACCTGTATGAGTTTATTTCTTCTGTGGAACAAAGAAGGATGTACTTTGGCAACCAAACAGATGAAGGTCCCTATTGACTTCCATACTATGTATAGAATACCTGCATTATTTAAATCCCTTTAATCGAAGGTGAATTAATGATGAAAAATGAATTTACATTTTTTTTGGTGAACTATCCGTACAAGTTTCAATTATGACCAAATTGCTTTTCCTGGTTTGATTTTCATCGTGGAACCCTTGTGAAATATTTTTATCTAATATATTAATGTGTACACACATTTTGTTTGCAGTAGTAAAGTGTTAATTTCTCACTCTAGATTTGATCTTTCTTTTAGAGAATATGGCTGCTGTGATTCTAATGGCCATTAATTAGATGTTTGTCCAGTGGCGATGAGCCAGAGAATCCCAATCCCTTGCTAATAGCAAGCCTGCTGAGCTAGCGCAAAAATGCTACAGCTCTCTCTCGTTCTCTGTCCTCTCTTTACATCTCTGCTTCCCCCTCTACAGAGGGATTAGCGTATGTATCGCCATGGCCAGGGAACGTTCTGCCGTATAGAGACAGTTTGCTTACTAGGCTCTTCTTTGCTATGGACAGAGTCTTTACCCGAAGGTTGAGAATAATTGTTAAAGCTCTAGAGCCAAATTGAATCAATCCAGTGGAGTTCTTCGACAGGGTGAACGGGGGGCCATTACGCTGGATTTATACTCACTGGAGGCCCAGCGCTTTAGAACAGACATTATGTCGGGAAATTATTATTGTAGTAACAAAAACATCTCTGAGTGGCTCCAGGCCTTGATGAATCGTCTTCGTTTGATGAGTAGAGAAAGGCAGCGCCATGTTTCTCCAGCTAATTAAGTACCGCAGTCTCATTACAGTTTGCACTTTATCAGACATTGACAGGACTCGGTGGTCACCGTTCTCTGTAGATCTGCCCTGAACCACTCGAATGCACCTCGAGAGGCCTGGCGCATCTCCTTGTTTCCCGCCCCGTCGTAGAGCGATAACTTCCTGTCCTTTAGCCTCGGGACAAGTGCACGAGAGTCATTATCTCGCTGACTCTTTCCCCGCACGTTCTCTTTTGTTTATCCATCGGCCTTGTCCTCAGAGGAGCTCCACTTTCCCGCTCCCGGCTGATGCTCCTGGCATATTAAATATTCTCTGGCTGTCCTTTCCGTGCTTCCACTGGCGTAGCACGGCTTTATTTGTGAGATCTCTGTATTTCCCTGCATCTCAGGAGGTCAGTAATTGCCACTAGTTCTCGTCGTTACCAGGGAGATGGTTTGTAGAGAGAGGGAGGTGTACGTACTGTAGAGGAATGCTTACAATTGGAGGAGGTGATGTGTGACAGTTACCCATCTGTTGAATTGTACATTATGATGAATTGCGAGTGCCTAGAACATTATTGATGACCCTCTGCCAACGCATCAAACTTGAAATGCAAATGAGCAGTAACTACAGAACGGGGTGAGCGCCCAGCGCTTCAAGGACACGCTCATTACCGTAGCGATGCTTGTCGGTAGCGATTGCCAATCACTCTTGTCTCCGGTTTGCCGTGGCGGCTCACACAGAGCAACATCTGCTTCTACCCTTCCTCCAAAATCACCCGGATAAAACTTAGGATCGTTATTTGCATTTTGAATTGACGGGAAGGGCAGGTATCCCAGCACGCATCTCTTATCAGTGATTATGACACTAGCGTGCTAACGGTGATTCAACAGCAATTTCACAGCCCAGAGAGCTCGGAATAATTGTCTTTTTCCGAGTGATTGAGTTGAGCTCTGATTTCAACCTCCTCGGGTTTGGCTAAACTGATGCGAACCTGTGGTGGGAGCGTTCTTTTATACCCACTTATAATCCCAGTATTGTGTGGCTCACAGGGAAAGGTTGAAACTGGGTTGTTAATTCTGTTAATAGCATTTCCTGAGAATTTAACTCCCCCCAAAAAATCTAAAATTATTTTTTATCCTTAAAAAAAAATCACTGCTTTTATAGCTATTTCATGGTGATTGTAATTTTATGGCACTTCAAAGAATGCAGTGGTTTTATTTTTTTGTATTACCATCATGGTAATATCCAGGGTATATTTAAAGATAATGTCATGCATTGCAAAAGGCATTAAAACCAGCGGCATTTTAGCCACATTGTACTGTCAAACTACTAAATGTCATGAGTGCATTTAGTTTTTGTCACAACACATAAAGAGAAAAAGGAATTAAAAATCATAATCATTGTGTTTTTACTTGAATCAAATTTAGCTACAACTAAATATTATGTAAGCACGTTTGAAGTATTTATGCCTAAAAACAGCCTTTGCGTCATCAAATACTCAGAAAGGATTTTTTCAGTACCGTGTATCATTTATTATGTGTATGTTTTGTGTTTGGTATACACACAAAATTCTCTGCTGAATAATGTATCCCATAATGCAATGTGCTTAACCTTCCATTCCGAGCATGGTGAAGGAATCTGAGGTAATTTTTCCCCAAACAAGATTCATTACTCGTTCAATCAGTATATGAGCTAAACTTGAATTTAATGTGCAGCATAATTAGTGGATATAACAGTTTATATAAAATATAAATGCAAAATGTAAATGAACCCTAGAATGGCCTTTAAAAGCATAGTTAACTAAAATTAACTCATTCAATGTCATTTTAAATGTCTGAATATTTTGAATTTCTGCAGTCAAGGAAAAAATTTATTTGCAGCATCAGGTAAATAAATTTAAAAAAAATATAAAAAATGTTTAGGCAAATCATCTCTTTAAATTGAATAATAATTTGTATTAATCAGCACAGATTTTGTCTCAGTATCTAAAGATAAATCATTCTATATGTTTGTCAGCCTACCACTTGTGTAAGATTTTTATAATTCCATATTAGATATTATTTAACAATATTGGGCACCTTTATATCAATTTAACCTAAAATGTTACTCAAGACTTGATCAAGATGCTGTAACATTCCTTCTACACACTATTTTCATTTTACTGTAAAGCTGCTTTCACACAATCTGTATTGTTAAAAAACAATACATAAGAAGTTAATCTCACACATGAAATTTCTTTGAAGTAGATATAGGCCAATATGTTTGCCATTAAATTTTCATCAAATCAACAAACGTCATGTCAAGTTTTTGACGTCAATTTGATTAGCATATTTTACCTTTTTTATTACATCAATTAGATGTATTTTCAATATCAGTTGCTCACTATTTATAGTAGTATGCACCAGTTGTTCACAATCAAAAATGCGAGAAAAAAAACTCTTATTTTAATTGTGCGGTCAGCGTTGTTTTATACTTGTTGATTAATATAACCGTCTGCATTCAAAGTCATAAGTGAAATTTACATCAGAAACATGTTAAATGCAATTTTACCTCAACCCACGACGACCGTTGAACGGCTCTCTTCATAATATTATTCCGCCTAATTCAAAATTCCCTAATGATAGCCGCCGCACTTCCTCCTCGCGCTGTTCCCTCCGCTCCATCGGTTAGATCCGGGGAGTTTCTCTCCGCGGAGACCCAAATCGCATCACTGGGCGACTGCAAACACACGCATTCTCCTCTCAGTTGCTCCAGCCGCTGTCATCAGGGGCAAAAACCACCAGCAAACACTAACCACACCTGGATCTATCTCTTAAAGCCGTGTATTTCCACCTGATGTGAGAGAGTGTTTTGCAGGGAGCAGTGATGGGCGCGTTTGGAGTGATTCTGAGGAGTTTACATTGTATGGGACTCTACATCCAACTTGGTGCCTGTCTCAGACAAGCTGGAAGCGAAGACGTGGAGAACCATATATCCAACAACGGTAAGATGTGTGGACTCGATCCGGTTCTGTACTTGTGGACGGGTTTGAGGTTCGTTAACGGCTGTCATTTGAAGCCGAAATGCGCGCGAACGGCGCAAGGATGGAGATGCGCAGAGCGGTTTTTCACCAACACCACTGCACTGGGGCTATTGACAGGTGCTACCATGGTATATGATGGTGATATTGTGGTACAAAGCTACTATTACAACAATACCGTGGTGTTTCTGTTGTTGGCTTCGGTATACGTTGGTATTATTTGTTTGACCTGTTCATATGCACTTCAAACAATACCTTGGTATATTGGTACTATCCAAAACACAGCATTACTTTAACTTTGGTTTAAAACGAATGGTGTTGCCATTGTATGGCTTTTTAACCTCTTAAAAAGTCATGTGGCTGAATCATGAATCACTGGTGGTGTTAAATGTTGATTTATTTCGTGGTACTGAATGGGTTTGTCAAAGAACCCCATGGTATAATCTTTATGGTTGTGCTCAGAAATATAATTCTGTGGCTTTTTAACGTCATGAAAAAAGTGTTATGGGTCAGCGATTATCTTTTTAAGGCACTTTAATGATTACTCTGGTAATACTTTATTGATATTGTCCTAGAGCGTGACATTGCAGTGCTTTAAATTTTCTTTTATAATTTAGCGAAATACAGTGTCTTTACTATTGATATAAACTATACTGGATTTATCTGTTTTTCCAATGTATTTAAAAGAAAACATGGATGAAATTTGATCTATTCCATGACTTTTGTTACCTTGATGGTATCAGATAGTAAAACCATAGTGTGAAATGGTTAAAAATAAAACTTAATATTAGTATTTCACCTATATTTTTGTTATGGATTATACCATTGTATACCATGGCAGCAGTGCTTTGCATTACTTAAATTCAAACGTAACCTCCCTCCAGATTATCCAAAGATGCTTGAGATTCTGGGTTTACAGAATTCCCTACATTGGTCTATTTGTTGTTTTCATTACTGGAAGAGCGAGGAAAAATCTATACACGCATTTCAAGATTCTAGTCATACTATAATCAGCCATAATTGAAGTGCCTGGATATTGAACATATTCTTCAAACTATATGCAGAGACGCTCTGGGAAATGGAAAGGATTGTGTAAAATATGCTTATTCTGTATTCATTTAAGAAGTTTTGGCAATTCTGTGAACCATAGATGACTAATGCAATGAATAAATCAGTGCTGATGAACCCAGGCATGCATCATGCTGATGAAAGTGTTCGCACGCCAGATTGTGGGTCGCTCACCATTAAATTAAAGGGCAGAATGTGATCAGAGCCCATATTCATGAGGAATATTAAGAGGACTGATACAGTATCAGGAAAGCCATCTCAACATGCACTGACGTTCTGGACTACTTTACATGCAGATGATGCATTTCTAGGGAATGGTTAGCAAGATTTAGACTCCAATGGATTTCAACCAAGACTGTTTTCTTTAAACAGCTTTGACAGGTTATGAAAAGATTAGGAGAATCTTGGTTTCGTTAATATGAATTTAGACCCACTGAACACTAATGGTCTTAGATTAAGTCTTAATAAGATGAAATAATGTTATAATGCAAAAAACTGTATATAATTGCTTTGTCTTTCCTCACGACTGGTCATGTTTTGGTAAAATTCGCCAAATTAAGTCAAGCAGAGTGTTTTTTAATTGTGTAATTATTCATTGTTTTAGTGAAGCATCTAAAAGCGCACTGCTTTCTGCATCTCTAGAGTGATGGACAGCTTAGCTTGCTTGTATTCAATACCTTTGCGTAAATTTTTCAGCCGCAGGGAATACCATGGCCTGCGGTAACGAGGCTTAATTAATGTCAACAACAGCTTAAAAGCTCTGTTTTCTTCTGACCTCACAGTAATGAAACAAAGAGCGCAGACCCGGTGGGCCGCTCGCCCCAGCACACGTCAGATGAATAGCAATGGCGTGAAGAGGAATCTCATTTTAATTCACACACATTCTGTTCTAAACATCTTGTTGTTTTCGACCCTAAAAAATTTATTTGAGTCAGGCCCCCTCTCCCTCATTGGGCCCGTGGGATCATCCTACACCCCCCATTACGGTGCCCTTGACTTTTAATAGCATTGAACTTTGATTTTGAACATTGACTGGAAGATCTTCAAAAACAAATTAGAAAAGTCATTCATTCATTCATTTACTTGTAATATACAATCTATTCTTTGTTTTGTTTTTGTGATTCTCCAAACTTTAAGCGTTGATCTTAAAAGATACTGAATTGTGAATTCAAAGATTCTAAAATATCTTTTTATTAATAATAAAAAAAATATATATATTCTCCAGCATTGATCTTTCAAAGGTTAACTGGTGATTATTTTAAAAAATGTTTAAAAATAAATGTTTATTAATTAAATTGTTTTTTAGCTTTTTTTTATTATGTAAATGTATTTTTCTGGTTCTGTAGACTTTAAGATTCTGATTCTAAGACTTTCAAAAACAAATTATTTATTTAAATTTTTAAAATTTTTATATTTATTTATTTATTTTTACTTTTCACCAGAAACTATTTATTTATTTTATAAACAAACAAATAACCAAACATTTGATTATTCTAAAGAACTGGTTTGTTTTGAGGAAGATTTGGACAATCAATCTGCAAATCTTCAGTTTTTCATCCTTTAGAAGTGTTATTGTATGTAATTGTAATATTATTAAGTATTAAGTGTATGTGTGATACTGTACCTTGCTGTGCTTCAGATTTTTAACTTGTCTTTTTAAAGCTGGAAATGGGCAACCGATGGAAACTAGCCAGTAGGGCTGACTCGGACTCATGTGCAATCTCTCTGGACCGTGGCAGTTCTTCAGCACTAGGTTGTTGTAGTCTGATCAGGGAACAGTGTTTGGTCTCACAGTGACCTGTCGTGTTCATCTCTCCTTCTCTAATTCTCCACGGAGCGATGTGTTTTTCCTCTCGGTGTGTGTCCGGGGTCAATCTGTTGATCATGAGATGCTAGTGAAGATCAAGGAGCAGCGAGGATGGAGGAAGTCATTTCAGTAAAAGCTGTGGGACCTTTGGAGATGCTCTTTTCACAGACGCTTAGATTAAGATTTGGAAAGTTTCTATCACAAGATTGTTATTTGTCTACTCTGTTAGTGATAACATATAACTGAAATATGAAGGTAAATTCTTTCACTTTCCAAGCACAAATGTGCATCTGTATACTTGTGCAACACAAATCTGCCTTGTGTGTGTGTGTGTGTGTGTGTGTGTGTGTGTTTAACCCGCAGCACGTCCATTGGCGTTTTTTAATAAGTTGGTTACTGGTTTGTTTACTCGAAAGAAACAGCTGCAGTCAGTGAACACTAATAGGCATCAGCAGTGATGTGTTCATGACACACACACACACACACACACACACTTCCAGCCATCACTCAAACCAGTGACCGATGACATCACCTGCGGCTGCGGCTCATTTCTCGTCATTGCTCTTGTGAACTGTGATTGGATGCTCGTTCAGTGGTTTCTGCTTGTTTTTCGGCTGTGTTTCAACACGACTGAAGCTTGACGTGGATTTACAGCTGAATTAGAAAATACACACCTTTTACATCTCACCTGTAAGATATGTGTGTATGAAGAATGCTGTGCACGTAAACAATTAAGCTTAAGCTTATATATTTTATTGCATTATAGTGTCATCATGACGTTTATCTCTTTTGCTTATAGCTTCCAGCAGCGTTTTATGTGCTCTCCTTTGAAACTGCAGTGTTTAATACGACAGGAAACCTCTTTGTGGATCTCTGTGGAGTCACGAGACTCTTTTTCATTATTTTATTGTTGTTTTGCATTTATTTGTGTGGTTTTTCAGACATTAAGCGTTCATATTTCATAGAGCTTGATTGGTGCATCTTAACATCCTCAAAAACCAATTAGTTCTTCATCAAATATTTATTTATTTTAAACACGTCAATGTTTCTGGTAAGTCAATAGTCACATTATGCACATTTTATGTGGCGAACATTTGAGTGCACTAGAGGGATTGAGATGCATACTAGTGAGCCGCCTACACAGGCAGCATCCTAACTGACGTGAATCTGGATTGAAAGCTCAGACGTGAGGGATTGAATCGTTGGTTATAGGCAGCGTCTCATTAGCGCGCTCTCTTGAGAAGCACACTAGAGCCCTCACTAGTGCTTCTCATTGATTACAGCAGAGGTTGAAGCTGGATAATGACACGCTGCTCTAATAAGCACAAAAACAGCCAGCACACAAATATTGGCGCCATTTTGGCTGCATTTTTTTTTTGGGGGGGTTTGTTTTGCAAACTATTTATTTATTTATCAGTTTATTTAACAGGGACAATGCAGTATAACAGTGGTTTTCAACCTGTGGTCCGCGGTGGTATTGCAGGTGGGCCGCCAATTATTTTCTGTTCATTTCCAGTCCATTCTAGGGCTGTGCGATTAAAAGAAAACGTCCTAAAATCACGATTTGAGCGTGCGCATATGCCTAACTCCAGGTTCACACACTGTCTGTGATGCGCCTTTTTTCTGAGCCAATGTTGACGGATCAGAGCGTTCTCACTGCGGTAAAAGGCTAGAAATAAAAACGTGCGAAAATAATTCATGTCTAACACATGAGCATAGAGTGAATTTGTTAGTGAACAGGATGCAGTTTAAGTGAGAGGAGACACGTTTTAAGTGTGCACACTCTCTCCTCGCAAAGCAGCGTGTATCTGAGCAAGCACGACTGGTTTTGTGACAGAGCAAAGGAAATGTTCTGCGAACAGAGAGATTCGCACTCGTGCATTATTTTAATGTGCTTTCGTGTTATATTTATGCGCTCTCACTGCTGACCGCATACACATACTGTATACACACTGCAAACACCTGAGGCACCGCTACAATTAATGAGCTCTATGAACAATGCATGGCAAAAAAGAAAAAAAAGTCCCTGTATACAGGATTTTTTTTTTTTTTTTTGCCACAAGTCTATAAATTTTTTTACATCTTCACTATAGTGATCATTTTGACTTATGTCTGTTCTAGAGATGTTACAACTTTTTGATAAAGCTCTGATTGGTTTTCTTTTGGAAATATGTTTCAAATTAATCCTGAATGCATTTATGACTGTAAAAGCACAATTGCAAAATTGATCAAAAAAATCGCGATAGTTTTTTTTTTTTTTTTTGTCCATATCGCACAGCCCTAGTTTATTCAATAAATACAGTTTAAAATCTAGCTTCTGAGTACTAAGTTATTAACCCAACAATAGCGGGGTCAGTTAATTTTTTTGAAGTGGGCCGCGCAAACATATGTGTGTGGTTGTGTGGACCGCGAGTTGAAAAATGTTGGGAACCACTTCAGTATAACATTGCTACAGTTTCATGCAGCCGATGCTCTACATATAGGCTTCTAGCCAATGGCTAATTTGCAGCCCCAGTCCCTGGTTAGGCTAAAAAAAAAAGTAAACAACTAAGTCTATGTACAACCATCAATGTTCACATATCTGCTTTTGTTTGAACCACTTTTTCAGTTTTGTTTGAAAAATATTCAACTGTGTTTGCATTTTCAATTCAGCTGACAAGCTGTTCCATAACAATGTACCTTGAACTGTAAATGTAGATTGTGCAAATTTAGTTTTTCTCTGTGGTGCTATACAGTTCTGTGTAGTTGCACCTCTTGTAGCGATCCCCCTACTACTCTGTTTTGATATTAATTTGCATATAACTTTTGGCGCAAGATTGTTTAAACATTTAAAAAACATTTTAATAACAGATGAATTTAAAAAAATTTCAAAACTAAGCAAACTATATTTTTGTAAAATGCTACAGTGATGCCATCTGGTTGGTTTCTTATCCAAAACTTTTAGTGTTTGTTTATATAGGGATCTAACAGGTTTAATTGTCAGTTGAGAAACCTGACTCCAGACAGTCACACAGTAAGATAAGTGTGAAAAAATCATTGCATGCATGTATAACTTGGCTGCTTTCAAGGATATATACAGTATTGTTCAAAATAATAGCAGTACAATGTGACTAACCAGAATAATCAAGGTTTTTAGTATATTTTTTATTGCTACGTGGCAAAAAAAGTTACCAGTAGGTTCAGTAGATTGTCAGAAAACAAACAAGACCCAGCATTCATGATATGCACGCTCTTAAGGCTGTGCAATTGGGCAATTAGTTGAAAGGGGTGTGTTCAAAAAAATAGCAGTATCTACCTTTGACTGTACAAACTCAAAACTATTTTGTACAAACATTTTTTTTTTTCTGGGATTTAGCAATCCTGTGAATCACTAAACTAATATTTAGTTGTATGATCACAGTTTTTTAAAACTGCTTGACATCTGTTTGGCATGGAGTCAACCAACTTGTGGCACCTCTCAGCTGTTATTCCACTCCATGATTCTTTAACAACATTCCACAATTCATTCACATTTCTTGGTTTTGCTTCAGAAACAGCATTTTTGATATCACCCCACAAGTTCTCAATTGGATTAAGGTCTGGAGATTGGGCTGGCCACTCCATAACATTAATTTTGTTGGTTTGGAACCAAGACTTTGCCCGTTTACTAGTGTGTTTTGGGTCATTGTCTTGTTGAAACAACCATTTCAAGGGCATGTCCTCTTCAGCATAGGGCAACATGACCTCTTCAAGTATTTTAACATATGCAAACTGATCCATGATCCCTGGTATGCGATAAATAGGCCCAACACCATAGTAGGAGAAACATGCCCATATCATGATGCTTGCACCTCCATGCTTCACTGTCTTCACTGTGTACTGTGGCTTGAATTCAGAGTTTGGGGGTCGTCTCACAAACTGCCTGTGGCCCTTGGACCCAAAAAGAACAATTTTACTCTCATCAGTCCACAAAATGTTCCTCCATTTCTCTTTAGGCCAGTTGATGTGTTCTTTGGCAAATTGTAACCTCTTCTGCACATGCCTTTTTTTTTAACAGAGGGACTTTGCGGGGGATTCTTGAAAATAGATTAGCTTCACACAGACGTCTTCTAACTGTCACAGTACTTACAGGTAACTCCAGACTGTCTTTGATCATCCTGGAGGTGATCATTGGCTGAGCCTTTGCCATTCTGGTTATTCTTCTATCCATTTTGATGGTTGTCTTCCGTTTTCTTCCACGTCTCTCTGGTTTTGCTCTCCATTTTAAGGCATTGGAGATCATTTTAGCTGAACAGCCTATCATTTTTTGCACCTCTTTATAGGTTTTCCCCTCTCTAATCAACTTTTTAATCAAAGTACGCTGTTCTTCTGAACAATGTCTTGAACGACCCATTTTCCTCAGCTTTCAAATGCATGTTCAACAAGTGTTGGCTTCATCCTTAAATAGGGGCCACCTGATTCACACCTGTTTCTTCACAAAATTGATGACCTCAGTGATTGAATGCCACACTGCTATTTTTTTGAACACACCCCTTTCAACTAATTCAACTAATTGCCCAATTGCACAGCCTTAAGAGCGTGCATATCATGAATGCTGGGTCTCATTTGTTTTCTGAGAATCTACTGAACCTACTGGTAACTTGTTTGCCATGTAGCAATAAAAAAATATACGAAAAACCTTGATTATTCTGGTTAGTCACATTGTACTGCTATTATTTTGAACAATACTGTATGGTCTAATCATGGAAAAACAATTCAGATTTGTTTTGATTGTTCTACATAGCTTCTTAACATGCATATCAAATTTCAAATGAGTCTAAAATAACACCTAAATATGTAAAATTATGAACTGTTTCAATTTCCTTTTGATTGATCTCAATTATAAAATCACTCATTTCCTTCTTTCTGATTGAAAAACACATTGAGACATTGTTCTGTAACCACTGTGACACACCAATCATTTCATTTGTTAATATTTCTTATAGTCTTTGCAGATACATAAATGACTGTGTCATTGCATATAACTGACATTTTGTTTGCTTACAACAGTTTGGAAAATCTTTAACATATAAGGAAAACAACAATGGGCCCAAAATTGACCCTTGAGGGAGACCCATATTATTATTTCGTAAAGCTGATCTTGAATTATAAATTTTAACACACTGATTTCGGGATTCTAAATATGATCTAAACCAATTCATTGCCTGCTGAGTGAAGTTAAATAAATTGAATCTGTGTAGGAGAATTTCATGATTCACAGTATCAAATGCCTTTTTGAGATCTAAAAACACTGCATCTACTATTACCTTTATCTAAGGATTCCTTAATAAATTCTGTGAGATAGCAGTTTGCCATTTCTGTTGAATACTTAGGCCTAAAACCAAACTGTTTAGAATAAAGTAAATCATGTTTTTCTAAATAATTGATAAGTTGTTCAGCTACCAATTTTTCCAGAATTTTTGAAATTACAGGAAGAATAGAAATTGGTCTATAATTCTGAACCTGATCCTGCTTTGAAAATTGGAGTTACAATACTAGTTTTCCAATTTGAAGGGAATTTATTTTCTCTAATTGATAAATTTATCAGATTTACCAAGGGCTTTATCAAACAAGCACTATATGTTTTTACAAATGCAGTATCCATTCCAAATATATCTTTAGCCCTTGAGTTATTCAGTTGATTAATAATTTGAAGTATCTTATGTTCATCAACCTCAGAAATATGAAAGGATGAGGGTGTGCCATTTATTACATTTTGAGGTAGTTGTATAGTTTTAAAACACATAGCAAGCTCTTCCACAGACGGAGTAAAATATCTATTAAATTCATTGGCAATTTCAGTGCTATCAGTACTTAATCTACCATTTATGTTCAGCTCCACTAAAGGTTTTCTTTGTGTACCCTCTTTTTTAGAAAGTTTATTTATACACTTCCAAAGAGATGAGCTATTTCCTCCTGATTCTGTAACCAATTGCTCAAAATATGCAGTTTTTGCCTTCCTCATATCACTAATTACTTTATTTCTTAATGATTTAAAATGTATAATATCTGTCTGCGTTTTTGTAAGCAATGACTTTTTCAAAGCTATATCTCTCTTTTTCATTACCTGATGGATATCTTTTAGCGGTTGTATGTATTTTTGAATAGTTTTTTCAATAGTTCTCATCACAGTTTCACTGTTTTTGTCCAATTCACCTATTTGTAATACATCATCCCAATTTATGTTTTTCATATCATTTTCAAATTTTAACATTTTGCTCTGAGGAACACCTACTTTTCCTGGTTTAAAGATTTGATGAAAATTATTCTGCAAACGTTTCTTGGTGTTAAATGGTTTACTTGCAATATGGTGGGTCTTTTTAAATTGTGCACGCTGCAGTGCATTCTGGGATTGCCTTTTCTAGAGCGCATACATGCATTTTATTGTTAATGCAACTTCTATGCATCAGTGTTAAGTATATTATACTAATAGTTTTTATAAAGATTTTGAATCTTAAATATATTATTTTAATTCTTTGGTGGTTTTGTTGTGTTTTATTTAGCCTACTTGTCTACTAGTTTTCACAATATATATAGTAATAAATACTATATTCTATACATTTTATTTAATTTTATAGTTTTACTTGAACTTAGAAATTAAAAGAAAAAAATCAGTTAACAAATATTTAACAATTTTTTTTAAAGGTTGTATTTTTGTGTTCAGTTTTAGTAAACTATATCAATGCATAAAGTACTGTCTAGATTTTGCATTAAACTGCAGCATTTCAATTGACAGAAAGCATTGAGTTCAGCCAATCAGAGTGGCTCTCTGAGTCACATGATCAGTTTAATGACGGTCTACTCTAGCCGTGAAATGAAGCATCTTTGTGGTGTTCATTGTGAGTCAGACTGTGCTTTAGATGAGTCGAAGAGGTTTTTTTCTCACTTTCAGCTCTCCTTCACTTCAGAAATGAATGGCTTTCCTCAAAGACTCGGGTTTTGGAGACGGTAGAGAGGCTTTTGAGAAGCAACACGAGCACTTCCTGTGAGTCAGGATGTTGATGCATTAGTCCATGAGTTGTGGAGGATTGTGAAGTCTTTGCGTTTTGTTTAAAGCTCAGACAGTCTGAAGAGAGATGCTCGTTTATATCACTTAACGAGAATCAATCCGTTAACATCGTGACAGACCGCCACACTCTCTTTCCTCTAAAATCTCTAAATGTCTTTCTCTGTCTGTGTCGCCCGTCTCTTCCGGTCCGTTTCAGGTGTTTGTCAGACGTCTAACTGTGCGTTTACATCTGGACGTGTCATTTCTACAGCATTGGCTCTTCTCTGGTGTGAAGCGAAATCATTCCCCGGCGACATTCAGCAGATGTTTTGTGATGTTTGTGATGGAGAATCATCTCTATAGATGATTGTATTGGGATCTAATCAAGATCAAAGAAACGTTTGAGACTGGTTTGTAGTGGATGTTTATATGAGATGCACAATAGAAGATCTAGATCTCTTAAATGTAAGTACATGTACGACTGTGTTCTATTTTTAACTTAACACAAACCCCTAAATTATTTAATCATAAAAGTTACAATTAAATACAAAGTTATATAAAAATGTAATTACTTAATTTATAAAATTAATAAAATGTTATTAAAAATATATATACATATATATATATACAACATAAAATATGTATAATTCTATAATAATATACATATAAATATTAAATATAATAAAATGTAATAAATTATATACATATTGTTATATAATCAATTATATTAAAATAAGCGTTTTTTTTTGTACTTAACATGCTATATATATATATACGGCATGAATTTTAGGATTACAATATTGCTTGGAGCTGTTACTTTCTATGACCTTATCTATGTAAAATTAAAATATGTAATGTAATAATTAGGGGTGTGCCTGAAGCCAAATACCTTATTCGGAATGGCTCGGATAATGGCTTCAGAAATGAATAACAGACAAATAAATTCAGAATAATTCTGCCTGAATACTCAGCTGAAGCTGACAGTCTGGTGTTTGCCAGATAAGTTGAGTCAGGGGATCAGCGCAATATTATACACAGACCTCTAAAGTCACGAGTGTGAAGTGAATCGATGTAAACTTTATGAATGAAAAGAGCACAAATCAAACATAGCATTGCTGTTGTCTCTCCGTGCATCTCTCAGAAATCAGAGCTTTGCAAGAGTAATATCACCTATAATAATACATCATACACGTTTACACACATTTGTATATGTTTAAAAGGCAATGATTTAAACTTTAGGCTCCGATATGATACGAATGAATAGATTAAGCACAGCGTGCTCACCAAACAGCAGCGCTGGGCGTCAGTCTCTCAAAAATCAGTTTTCTACTTGGCCTACAGGTTTGCATCTTTATCTTTTGCTGGTTTGTGCGGCACACACACATCTGTTAAGTGAAGTTCACTAAACATTATAGACTCGCTTAAAGAGTTCTGCGTAATGAAAATGTGCGCATTCAATTGATTAAGTCGTGTTCAGATGATCACTAAACGTTATCTCTCTGCTTGCATGATAAATATTATTTTAGAAATTAATAATTATTAGTTTAACACAACATGCTTGTTCAGTGATAACTATGAAAAAAAAAATAAAACAAAACTATTTAATGTCTTTTCATTTTCAGTAGCATGAACCACGAGTAGTCGAGTAACTCGAATATTTTTTTTATTAAAAAATCGTCCAATAGAAATCAGTAGTTGTGCAACCCCTAATATATATATATATATAAATAAGAATTAACTAATAATTTTACTTTATATTCTTACTTATAAATAGCAAAATAAATGATATGGTAAATTTATAATTAGATATGAAATAATTATGTATAATAAAATATATGTAATCATATAGGAAAATAATAAATGTTTTGCCTTTTGTCATCCTTCTTAAAATATATAAAAAAATAAACAGTTTTTCTCTTTCTTTCTTTCTTTCTTTCTTTCTTTCTTTCTTTCTTTGTCTCTCTCTTTGTCTCTCTCATCTCTCTCTCTCTCTTTTTCTTTCTGTCTGTCTGTCTTAGTCTCTCTCTCTCTCATCTCTCTCTCTCTTTCTTTCTCTCTTCTTTATCTCTTTCTTTCTTTCAATTCAATTCAATTAAAAATTGCTTTATTGCCATGAATGTAAATTATATAATATTGCCAAAGCTTAGTGTACATATATAGAAAAAATAAAATAAATTATAACAAAAAATGAACATCACAGTAATGGAACTGATTATAATAACATATTTTCTCTCTCACTCTCTCTCTATCTCTCTCTCTCTCTCTCTCTCTCTCTCTGTTCTCAAGCAGCTTGTGTTTCACTCTTTCTTCTCTCCATCTTCCCCTCGTGTATGTTGATGTGAAGAGTAAAGACCGAGGCGCTGGAGTTATCTCACATTAGACGCACGTCTCCCCGTCCTCTCGTCTTCCTCCTCGCCGACGCTCTTTTGTTTGCCTTCGAGTGCTGAATCCACAGGAAGCAGCGCGAGGATGAAGACCGTCTGCTGGCATTTGGACACGGGGTTAATTGAGGCGCGTGTTGGGACTCGATGGAGACAGAACGGGATAAATGAAGACACAAAATGTTAAATAACCCTGTTTAATTAGCTGTGTTTACAACCCAAGATTCACTCGCTGAGCTCAGTTACCTGAACTCTGTCCAAACACCCACACCGGCTCCTGCTAACACACTTTTACTAGGGACGCTCCCATCAGGATGATTACAGCCGATACTGAGGACGGATCACTTGTCTTTTATATTGCTATGTAATCTCAAAACTTATACAGTGAACATTTTAATATGCCTTTAAAGAGGGGTTTATATGTAAATCAGGATACTTAATATAAGACAAATATAGTCCAATGCAACTCGCAAGGTTTCTTTAAACATGATCCAGCAGTAAACTGTGGAGGACAAAATAAACATTTAATCTCCAAAAATTGAGAAGTCTGAGGAACTTAAACATTGTCCATCCAATACAGATCTGAGCAGGACAAAATTAATAATAAAAAACAAAAAGTAAACTCCTAAAAGAACTAATTGGAGTAGTTTGATGCAGCTCGTTAGGTTTACTTTTGAACATTAATTGGAGCATCCCTAAAGTTTACTACAGCTTTCAGTCTCACACGGCCAACACTACATGCACTTACATGGACACTTTTCGAATTCATTCTGATTGATGAATCTGAATGTAGTGTTCACATGAACACTAAATAAAGTGATCGGGTTGATATATGCGTTTATATGTCACAAGCTTCTGATCAGATTTACTCTTTTGTCATGTGCATACTGCATGAAAATACAGAGTTTCACGCTGCATGCTGTTTAAAAAAGCACACGTGATATTTATCTACTTTGGGTTTACTAATTAGGCGACGACTAGCACGTGAACTGTTGTGCGGTGCTTCTTACTTAAAAAAACTAAGTAGTAAAAGTGCCCATTTATGCACCTAAAACCAATCGTTTGATGATGAGAGTCTGAAACAAGGACTCTGGTGGGACATTGTCCTGCTCCACTTAACAAACGCTGAGTGAAAGGGACGTTTTATAACGACAGGACACTTATTTATGACACTTTATTCACCAGGAAGAACAGCTCGTTCTGCGCGCCATACGTCATTACGCTATTTCTACGTCACTTTGTGCATGCGCAGTACTTTCCAGTTTCTTTTTTCAATCCGAACAAGCGTTTACATGTCTTCTTGCTCGGATTACAAAAGGAATAAACCACCTCTTTTCAAAACGTATATGTTCAAAATGAGTTGAAAAATATTATCGGCAATATCGGATATCGGCAAAAATCTAATATCTTGCATTACTCATATATTCTATTATATATATATATTATATAGATAGATATATATATATATTAGGGATGCATATATATTAGGAATGTGTTGGATTTTTGACGATGTTTTTTAACTCCTTTTGGGCGATGCCGATATATTTCCTTTTGTTTGGAAGCAACACCAAGCCTCTCCTGTGTGGAAATTATAAGCATTTGGTTTGATTTTAACAAGAACATTTTTTTTTATTTTATTAAATGGACAATAATGAACTTCTTTTATGGTGAGAGTACATTGAAAGCTTTGAAAATAATTATAAATCAAAATGATAATATAATGAAATTATAATTTTATTTTGTACATATATATTAATTATGTAATTAGCATGCTAATGGTGAATGGTGACGGTTAAACCCTCTTAGAGGAAGGTGTATTTACATTTGTTCACTTCAAAGCACCGCTGCTAAAGCCAAACACATTCAGATGGACTTACTGAGCAACTGCATAATGTTTGGTGCTGTTTCTGAGCGTCCTGCCACAGGCCTTGCATTTTATGATGCTATGTGGGATTGTGTTTAGCTTTATCTCTCCGTATTTCTTGTGATAGATTTATTGACTAGATGATTTTGAACTGAACTGGTCTGTATGTACTGTACCTATATTCAGCAGAAAAACTAGGTTCTGATTTTATGTTGTGATTTATGTAAGTGAAGAAGACAGGAAGTTTGCAGGAGTCTGTCATTAGAACGGATGTGTTGTTATTCAGTAGCTTATGTAAACATTTCTGCAGAATAATAATGTAAATAGGCAGTGTCCTAAAAGAAATGACAGTAGCTGAACTGGAAAGCTCTACACAGGTGAAAACTTCACGTCACAGCAACACTTAAGTTTGAAGTTTTATATATTTACATTATGAACTATTTATTAGATTTTTCAGCTCTGAATGACGTAGAACTGGAGTCTCCCTGGACTCTGTCAACCATCTTCTGAAATGTTTTTTTTTTTTTTATACAGTGCTTGTTGCAGTGCATTCTGGGATTGGCTTATCTGTGATGGACACATGTGATGCTGTCAAAAGAAGGTTTCTTAGAAGGCAGCATAGTTTTTGAAGGCAGACTACATTTGGTTTACAGGTTGTTATATATATATATATGGGTGTGTGTGTGTAGTATGTAATTGTTTGTGTATCTGTTTATACACACATTTTTTAATGTGTGTATATATATATATACATATATTCAGTATATATATATATATGGACAGTCATGGAATTTGTCAAAGTTAGCAGAAATTAATCAAATCAAATCTCCATGTGGACCAGTATCTGTAAATGTTAAGCCGCAACAGTTGGTTGAAATCTGAATCCTGCCTGTTCTGCGCGTCTCTGTGTGAATGAATGAATGGTTTGTTTACTACATGGACTGAAGTGCGTGACGCTTGCAGTAATTTCAGTATCTACCGTCTCAATGAGGACATAAAGACATAAACTACATCACCAGAACCAAGTTACTTCGCAAGCATTTTACCCTTACATTTGAGTAAAACCAGTGTCAATGTAAAGGTATTCACGGCAACTCGTCAAAATAAAAGTTCATTTTTACATAAAGGCATTGTGCTAGAAATATTACTATTATTTAGTATAATTTATGTAATACTGCTTACTGTTGAAAAAATTTATAAAATTTATTTTTTAAAGAATTCACACAATATTTCTTCCATGTTTAAAGTTTAATAGCAAAACCCCTTTATTTACCAAAAAATAAAATGTTTAAATTTCATTAATTAAAAGACAAATAAAATTTGGGTGAAACTTGTTTACTGTTTTTCATTATAATATTTCTAATAAGTATAAAGAATGGCATTGGTTTTATTTTTAGTGATAATTTTTTTATTATTATAATTTTTTTATTAGCATTTTTTTTTGTGTTTCTCTTTGTTACCGAAATTGGTACCGAGAACCATGGGTTCTCACTGGTATCCGTACTGAATACTGACATTTTGGTACCGTGACAACACGTGTGTGTGTGTGTGTGTGTGTATATATATATATATATATATATGTGTGTGTATTTATGTATATATTAGTATTTAAATATAAGAATACCAAAGTTTTATTAATAATAATTATAATGTATAATAAATATAATATCAAAAACGTTATAAGTGTAATAATATTTGATTATTGTTAATATATATAAATGTAAAAATAGTACATACGTGCTTTATCATAATTGATCTCTTAATTAAAAGTGTTGTTTCAGGAGGCTGCTCACACGTTTCGAACAGCTTTGGTAATGTATAATAAATGATTGAAAGTGCTCAGTGACGAGTAGCCCTGTCGCGATAGTCGATAAATCAATTAATTGCACGATAAAAAAAAATGAGCTTGATATTTTTTTCGCCCGCAATAATTCCTTTTTTCAATTTTTATTGAAAAAATGTAACATGTCATGATGTGGGGTTAGTCTGTAGAAAACACCCTCTCCGATGGCACAGATGTCCTGGGAATAAAGCATTTACGGCATTTGAAATAACGAACATGAGTGCCCAAAACTGAGTGCCCAATATGTGAACGGCCCCTTCATCGGTCAAAATGTTTACTCTCGGTTAAACGGTCAATATGAGCTCCCTAACTGGCATATAAACATACAAAATTAATAAATTTTAAGCCACACAGAGTCGACATGTTGGCATTTCTTGCTCGGAATCTACCATAAAATAAAAGTGTATTGACCTTTGAAAAGGTGTATCTGCGTTATTATGCCATTATCATTATATTAGTTGAAACTGGTCTTAGAACGACGATATTATCGTTTATCGCGATAATTTTTTTTGGACAATTTATCGTCCAGCAAGATTAGTTATCGTGACAGGCCTAGTGACGAGTCGTGATGCTCTCCTCGTGTGATGAGCAGCAGATGTGGTGTGTGTGTGTGTGTGTGTGCTGGTTTGAGAGTGTGTGGATGCAGCAGGAAGATGTTTGTTGTCAGGCGTGGGTGTAGTGGAGGTGCTAGCTGTCTCTCGCTTCATCTGTTTGTTTATTCATTTGGTTGCCGTTGCATTAAATAATTCATCTCTCCTCTCCTCTCAGTTTAATGATTCGCCAGCGCTCTGGTGTCTCCATCATATACGTGCATGTTGAATGCATCAAGCTGCACACACACACACACACACACACACACACAGAGCTGAAGATGTGTGTGTGACCCGCGGGCGATGGGCAGCACACCCGTCTCTGTTATATCACACATGCTGGAGTGTCTCTGTGGGCCTGATGAATGTAGGACAGCCGTTTGTCGTCCTGAACACTTCTGTGTCAAACACACACACACACACACACACACACACGCTTCATCTCTCACGTCTCACTGAACTGAAGTGATGAAGCCATGGCATTTCCATCCTCATCATCCTCATCGGTTAAAAGACAGACAGTATTTTAGGAAATTTCTGTAGCACTTCTATACGAAGCCTGTGCTTGATGGCTTACGTTTTAGTGCTACATATTTTATCGTAATGATACAAACTAATACAAATCTTGTCCTGTTGATGGTTCCACCATTAAAATGAAATGAATGCATGACTCCTGACGCTGGTTGTTGATCATGTATTAGAATCAGTATTATTTTAGGATTGTTTGTAGTACACCATCTAAAAAAAAAAAAAACACTGCTCATTTTCTGCCAGGACTTCTGCCCTATTTATAAAAAAAAATTGCAAGTAAATATTCGTTTATATTTTCAGATTTTACATTTTTGTTAAGCTGTTGTTATTTTAGACTTAGTAATTTTAGTACTTGAAGTTAAGTTGATTTATTTCTAACTGTGTTTTCCCTTCTAATATGTAGTTATTTTATTTTATTGAGTTTTAGTAGTTTTATAATTAGTGCCTTACAATAAATAGGCAAATAATTTAAGATTTTGTCATTTTTATTAAAGTTTTATATATATATATAGTTGTGTTTTCATTTTAGCTTTAGTTTTATTTAAGCTTTAGTAATTTTACTTTAAAATCAAATATCTGTTTAATTTTTTTTGTACTTTTAAGTTTCCTATAATATGACTATGATATATGATAATATGTTTTACTTTAATTTGGCTTTATTTTTCTTTATGAAAATACATTTGAATAGATTTGGATTTACTATAACTAAAACGTAGATTATAGTAAATATAAATGAATCATAATTTTCTTATGTTTATATGTAGCTGTGTTTTTTTCAGTTTTAGTAATGTTTTTAAAAATATATTTTTATTTTTGCTTCATTTTTTAACTGTAGTTCAAGTAATATTTACTTTGAGTTAAATTTAACCGCATGTCAGATTTTTAATTTCAGCTTTATATAAATTCATGAAAATATTTTTTTATTTTAGTTAACAATAATAACAGATTATTTATAAGAGGATTAATTATAATTATATAAATATATACAATATTTAAATTAGGTGTTACTTTAAAAAAAAAAACATAAATTCAGGAGGAAGATCTGCAGTATGTTCTGTGTTTTAAAAGCCACCAAATGTTAAAATAAAATGTGTTTTATTATTCATTCTGTCTGCCGTATGTACCAAAAGAGTCTAATATATTATCACTCTAGTGCTTTCTGATCCATCACAGCATTTTTGCTGGTAATTTATCATTTATATGCACGAAAAAGCATTAATATATGCTCAAAACAGTTCTGTAGCGTTGGAAATGGCAGAAAAGTGCGATCATAAACTCATTTGCAGGAAAAGTCTCTAAAAGCGTGTAATGAAAGGTGTTTTATTTCATCTTTGGCTCATTATCCCGTCTGCTGTTCGTGCCGCGGGGCAGGAGACGTGCTTGTTTCTGCGGCTGGTCTTTGTCCCGTCACATTATGCTATAGATTGTGGTTTATGAGGCGTTTCTGGAGAGAAATGTGAGCTGATTTGAGGCGCCGAGGGCTGAAGCAGCGGCTCGTGAAGAGATCACTGGTCACTGACAGATCTGTGGGGATGAGAGCCATGCTTTACTACAAGACATGTTTACAATGTGAGAGGACGTGAACCTGAGAAATGATTCAAGCACCATTCACTGTCATTTAAAGCTGCAGGAGACACTTTGACTATTCAGCAAGATGCTTGTGTAAAACCAACCTAGTCCAAGAAATAGTTAAGAATCCATTTGTGAGAGGAAAAATGCTCTGAAATTATGTTTAGATGATTGATTGATTAGTATTTGAGATGATAAAACGATAAATTCAACAGTTTTTGGGGTTAATTAAGTTCATGACAAGATCAACAGAGCACAAAAATAATATTTTTTATCATTTTGATGTAAATGAGAAGAGAATAAAGTAGATTATTCCGACAAAATATTCATGCTGTCTTGTTAATTATGATTTTTATATTGGATATATTTTTTTACTATATTGCATATATTCTATATTTTATTTTATTAAGAGCTTATATATATATATATATATATATATATATATATATATATATTTTTTTTTTTTTTTTTTTTTTTTTTAACAAATTAATACTTTTATTCAGCGAGGATGCATTCAATTTGTGGAAAGTGTCAGTAAAGATATTTATAATGTTACGAAAGATTTCGGTTTGAAAGAAACGCTGTTGTTTTGAACTTTAAATTCAGCACAGAATTCTGAAATCAAAAATATATCACAGTTTCCACAAAAATAGGAAGCAGCACAACTGTTTTCAACATGGATATTAATCAGAAATGTTTCATATTATTCCGATTTCTGAAGATCATGTGACACTGAAGACTGGAGGAATGATGCTGAAAATACAGCTTTACATCACTGGAATAAATTACTTTTTATATATATTACAATATAAAAAGGTTGCTTTAAATAGTAAAAATATTTCATAATTTTACAGTGTTTTTAATTAAAAAAAATGCAGCCCATTTGAGCATAAAAACATAATCTTACCAACCCCAAACGTCTGAACAGTGGTTCATTAGACTGGAATTAGCTTTTAATATGAATACGACTTTAATTTTAGATGTTGTTTGCTTTGCATTACTCATTTTTGTTATTTTTTATTTCATATCTTTTCAGTATTTTCAGACAGAATAATGCCATTCATTCAATCCAGATTCTGTGAGTTTCTTCATTTGCGAGCTGTCACTCGAGCGATCTGTCACTCGCTCGTTTATTTTGTTGGGTTCATTAGTGAAGTCCGTTCTAATGAAGCTCTGCTGTGTTTTGTGTGTGGCTGAATACTGAAAGTGACACGCTTTCCTTTGCTCTTATTCTTCAATTCATTCTCCTCTCTCAGCTTTTGTCTTTCTGCAGCACATTCATGTTCTTTGTGTCACTCGCACGCTGCGAAGGTTTGAAATAATTACGTCTAATTTCCACAGCACTACTGAGGGATGAGCTCGGTTTGTTAAGTCTTTCTCAAAAGATTTCTCTGAAAACACTGATGTTCATCTGGACGTTCATGTATTTGAGGTTTTGCAAATGTTAAATATTTTTAAAGGGACAGTGCACTCAAAATTTCAGATGCTGTTCTTTTCCATGTAATGTTTAAGCATTTGAAAAAAATAGCAACCATAACTACATTTTTATCTTTTTGAAGAAAATGGTTCTCATTCACTAAATGCATGCATGTTTTCAATCAGACATCGATGCTCATTGATGTTCATACGTCAAAGTATTGTGAAAAATTTTGACATTTTGTGTGAATATGTAGTCAACAGGAGCTGTAAAACTCAAAATACATAAAAGCAACATTAATAAAGTTTTTAAGTATGTTTTGTTTAGTGAATTGCTGTTTTAAAAAAAACTGTTTTGCTAATTCATTTCTAAGCGAAAGTTTTCCAGCATTGAATAAAAAGATTCAAAAAAGCCAGTTGCACGGTATTTCACAATCCAGGTTTTTTTTTCTCGCAGTTCTGAGAAAAAAAATTCCTGGATGTTAACTTGCAACCTATAAACTTGAGAGCTTTTGAGAAGAATGGTTTTATTGTAAGTTTATCCAGTAATTTGTAACTGTGAGCAGAGGGAATTGTTTTGTGTTTCCATCATGAAATATGTTAACAAAAAATAAGTTACAGTAATTGTGACTTTATACCACAATTTATACTTTGTCTCACAATTCTGAGAGGAGAAAAATTGCAGGTTAGTTCTAAATTGCAAAATATACGCTTACAAATCAGTGAATAAAAAATAGAAATAAAAATGTGATTGCGACTTTTTTCACAACTTATTTGCAAGAGAAAAAGAAAAAATTGTATAAACAAACACAAAATTCAGATTTTTTTTCATCACAATTCTGGAGAAAAAGCTAATTGCTAAATTGTTAATTTGCAGTTGGAAAAAACTCCCAATTCTGAGAAGAGAAGTCTTATGCTGTGTTCACACCAAATGCGAATAGAGCGTCTAGCGTGAATGATTTCAATTTTAAGTCAATGCAAAGGCGCGTTTACACACGTCTGGAGGTCTCACGGCGCGAATGAGGCGTTAAGCGCTGCGCGGAAGACGCGAATTCGCCTCATTCGCGCGAATGACGGGAATTGACGCGCGTTAAGCGCGAATGGTGCTTTTTGTGCATTTAGCGTTTGACGCAAATTCGCGTCTGCCGCCCTAGTTGAAAAATTTGAACTTTGCCGTCAATTCGCGCCGCGTTAACCAATCAGGAGCCTGCTAGGAGTCACTCATTCAACAGTATGTTCCTGCAGCCTCCGGTTGTGCAGGAATACCCTTCTCCACTCATTCAACAAGGAGGAACGACTGATGTTGTCAGTGAGCAGTCAACCGGAGCTATATGACAAAATAAACAGGAATAAAAAGGACCTATATATATATATATATATATATATAAAACATATTAATAGATAAATTGAATAAAGGGCGAAACACATTTTTTTAATTAGACGCTGTCATTATAAATAAACCGCATATTTGAGTTTAAAACAACTACATTCTCGCCTGATATACTTTTAAAACTACATTTCATGACACAATAACAGTAATATTTTGAAAATTATCCGAATAAAAATGGCGGTTGAAAATGCTGCGTGAACTCAGCTGGCAGAAGCCCCCATGACGCGAATTTGCGTCTGTTGTGAAGTTAATTTCACGCGCGAATGAAGCGAATGATCTCAAAATGGTCAAGCGGCAAACTAGGCGCGGTAGACGCGAATTTGATGCTCTATTCGCGTTTGGTGTGAACACAGCATTATACTTGCAATTGCAAGAAAAAGAAACACAAATATGTTTAGTGTTTAAAACTTGGAGAAACTCGGTTTGCAAGAAAAATTGTGTTTTAATTGATATCTCACTATTCTTGTTTTATTTATTTTTTTAGAAATGTGAAAAAAGTCAGAATTGTAAGATAAAAAGATGAATATTTTTATTTGGTACCAGAAATAAGCGTTACAGCGCTAGATATCCTTTTTTTCTTCTGTGGAATAAATATTTAGATAAATGCTGCTATTTATCACGGTTTTTATGTTTCCAACAGTTTTACTCAAATTTGATACAGTCCAGGAATCTAAAAATGCTTTGTGAATCAGTTCAAATGAATCACTGAAAAGATCCAATGATTCATTTTTTGTAAATGATGTTTGTTTGGATCATTTTTGGAATTTCTTTCTTTCTTTCTTTCTTGCTTTCAGGTTTTTTTCCTGTCTTCTGTCTTTTCTTTCGTTCTCTATCTCTCTCTGGCGTGGTTATCAGTGTGGCAGCTGCATCTGTCTGGTTTGCTTGTGTTCATGGGAAGGTTGCACATGTCCGCGTCGTTCGTCAGTGTCACGCTGAATGTGGCGAGAGCAGGAACAGACACTCGCTCCGCTCTGTTCAGCTCTGGACAGTGTGTTCTCTCTCTCTGTGCTGATCCTCAGGTGGTGGAGCAGGAAGACGGTGGTCAGCTGATCCTCCTGATCTCAGACCAGCTGCAGCGCTGCTTCTGGAAACTCAGCTGTCTCTGAGCCAAACCACCAATCCTTCCACACTTTTGATTTGAGCTCAAGGGAATTATTTACCCTGTGGAGGAAAAATGTCCATTTAGGATTTCATGAATGCTGTGTGTGTGTGTGTGTGTGTGTGTGTGTGTGTGTGTGCTCTTGTTTTTGTGACATATCAGGACACAACTCTGTATAATGACATGTGTATGACACAGGTATTACAAGGAGAGGGTGACTTATGAGTAGAGATGTTCCGATACCCTTTTTCTCTTCCCGATACCGATTCCGATACCTGGGCTCAGGGTATCGGGCGATACCGAGTACTGATCCAATACCAGAACTTGTTGTGGTATCGGTGATATTTCCGATACTAGTATCGGAATCAGAATACCTCTACTTATGAGGACAACCCATGTCCCCATTTTTCAAAACGCTTATAAATCATACAGAATGAATTTTTTTGAGAAAGTAAAAATGCACAAAGTTTCCTGTGAGAGTTAGGATTAGGTGTAGGGTTGGTGTAGGACCATAGAATATACAGTTTGTACAGAATAAAACCCTTTACACCTATGGGATGAACACACTTTACACAAAAAAAAACGTGCGTGTGTGTGTGTGTGTGTGAGAGAGAGAGTGAGTGTCGGGGTGTGTGTGTATGTGAGACAAAGAGTGTCTGTCAGCTGAAAAGATTAATCACCAGTTTAGCAATAGCAAGCATGACTAGATTTTTACCAAGGCTGCATTTTAGCATTAATTCTAATGACTTGAATGACTCTCAAGCTTGCGATTTGATTCGATTTCTGATTCGATTCAATATCGATTATGTTGGACATCTATCAGGTAAAGCACATGCATGTTTTTCTCAAAAAAAAAAAAAAAACTCAACTAATGTTGTAAAATATACATGAGAGTCAGTTGGTACCACATCACTATAATACTGAAGGTTAAAATTAATGGATTTATATACAAATGCACAAATTACATTCTTAAACTTCAAAATCTAAGTATGAGCGATAGTAAAAGTGCTAATGGACTTGAGTAATGCAGTGCTCATGAACGAACATGCAACATCTAAAGCATTGCATTGTGTTATGATGAATCCAGTTTGAGTTTGTCAGTTGTATGTATGTGTCGGGTCTTCGTGCTCTGATAAAGAGATTTGATAAAAGGCTAATAAGACTAAATATGAAGATGCTACCTTTGGTTTTTTGCAGTTTCAAAAATAAAAAATTGAATTGAAACGTTTTTTTCAGTAGTTTTGCACTATAAAGTATTTTCCCTGACACTCTGATTCCAGTATCAGTATCTGATCTTTTATTGTTGCACTTTATTATAATATGTAAGGTCATGTCAATCTGAGTCTTACGAAACAGGCAAATGCACACAAACTCCAGCGCTTGTCTGTTGTTTAATTCCCTCTGCTTCATGTCTCAAACCGCTGTCCTCCGTCAGCACACAGATGTTCCTCAGATGGAGATGACTCTCGGGTGTTTTTGGGTTGATGGTGAATAATTGTCGTCTGTGCTTTTCTCAGGTTTGCTGTTGTCATGGATACATCAGCGAGTGCACTGAAGAAATAAAAGGCATGATGAATTGTGAAGTTTCTCGAATACTGTCCTTGTTTCACTAAAGATTTCTCTTTCTCGGGTCGTGAGCGTCTGCAGTCCTCATAAAGCACACGGTGGCTCTGCAAGGAAACTGACGTTTTAACAGCACACTTTAAAACCGTCTGAGGTTAACGATTACAGTGTCAGTACAGACGCTTTTATAGTGTCAGAAACATCCAGACTAAACCTTGCCACTACAAAACCTCTCTTGAAGACTATTAACGTCGAATCAGAAAATTGTAGACAAGACACAAAATTGTTTTCATGCACTAGTCAGTTTTTACACTAAAAGAAAACATCTGTAAATGTCAATACATTTTAAAGTTTCCTTCTCCCTTTCAGAAGTATGTACATACACCAAACTTAACAGGTTTGCTCCTATCTTTTATTCTGGAGGTTTTCACTTAAGGGTTTGTTTTGTCAATAATTTGTCTGATTTTATTATTGCTCTTCATCTATTTGCATCTGTAGATTTCAATTACAACACACATCTTTAAAAGTTTTCTTCTCCACTTCAGCAGCACTTGCAAAAACCAAACTTGGCATTTTTATTCCTCTATATATTATTACATTTTTTTACTGAGGGATTTGTTTATATTACATTCGGACTGATTTTTTATTGCACTGTATTTTTTTTTTTTTGCATCTGTAGATTGCATTTACCATATATATCTTTAAAGGCAGTTTAGTAAGAAAAATAAGTTTTCTCCATTTCAGCAGCACACCAAGTTTTTACATTTTATTAAAATTTATATACTGAACATTTTTAGAGGGATTTGTTTATATATCATGCGCCTGGTTTTTATTTCTAAAAATGTATTGAAAACTACTACAAAACTAAAGGCATTTATTAAATAAGTACTTAAACCATAGTCTAGAGTGTAAAGAGATGAGTTTTCAGCTGTCACTGTTAAATTGTCAGGGAATCAGCATTTGGGATAGAGGTTGGAAGATCATTCCACCAGCTAGGAACAGTGAAGGGAAATGTTCTGGAAAGTGGTTTAGTTGCTCTCTGTGATGACGCTCATTAGTAGAAGTTGTGCAGCGTGCTCTGTTAGAAAGGGCCTGGTCTCTCAGATGTTTTGAAATGAAAACCTGCAAGATAGAATAGTTTTTGCAATGTGTTCTTTGAACGTCAGCTAGTCATCAAAGATTACACCAAGATTTCTGACCGAAGTTGATGGAAGTTGAAGTAGCTGGGTGGAGAAACCATGCTGTAGAGCTGGAGTGGCCGAAAAGACGAGGAGCTCAGTCTTTCTCTGGTTGAGCGGCAGGTGATGTTCTTTCATCACACAGTTTTGTTAATTTACATTTTTCTGTCCAACTACAAAACTTAAATCATTTACATCAGAGGAAAATAGACAAACTAATGAATGGCAGGCTGATATACTTTAATTACGTCGTCAAAAGATAAAAACTATGACTAATGCAAAACAAAATCCTGCTGAAATTGTCATGTCATCACATTAAACAACTCACATAGAGCTACTCTCACTTGCATTGAACTCTCAAAAAATGGAAATGTCAAAAAAAAATTTTTTTTACTAAATATAGATTTATAATATTGTATAAAGAACTATGTCTGTATTTATTTTTATATAACTTATAAACCTAAAAAAGATCAGCTAGTTTTTATGTGCCATCTTTTTTTTAACAAATGAAAATGGGAAATGTTCCCTTACCAACTTCCTGACACAAAATAACTTTTTTATTTTTATTATTATTGTATTTATTTAACATTTATTTTAGATAACTTTTTAATGGTTTTCGTTATTTATATTACCTTGATTTCAACAGAAACAAAACAATGAAATTTTAAAATGGACTTTACAGAATATAGTGCATGTTGTAGCTTGTTATTAGGGCAAAAGCATATTCACACATGAGGTGCACATTTGACTTTTATGTCATTCAGTTCATCCCTATATTATTATACTATTATCCCTTTGTCAACAAGGTATTTCAGTTATTGCATTGATGAGATGAACACTGAAGCATTGGGCTGATGCAAAGAGTAAAGAAGGCTTTACTGTATCTGTGCACTAGTGGCATTCATTTACAGTTAATGTGTGTGTGTGTGTGTGTGTGTGTGTGTGTGTGAAGTGTCAGGGGATAATTATAGCTAACCTCCTACTTACACCAGCAAACAAAACCATAATTTACTTCTGTTCTGTCTCTCATCTGTGCACTGATTCCTGCTGGATTGGTTTGTTAAACCGGTGGAAAATGCAGACGAGTGTAGTGTGTGTGTGTGTGTGTGTGTGTGTGTGATTTGAGATAGGAGTGTTTCTGAACACACATCCGTCTCGAAACTCTTTCCCCAAACCTACAAGTCTGCTGTCTAAGATACAGGCAACATCCTGACTGACACTGAAGCTGTAATGAACACAACAAATACACAGCATACTGTATGTGTTGGGTAAAGCAATTCATTTTAAAGTAGAAAGCTAAAAGTTTTTATTGAACATTTTTCTGTGTGACATTTATGCAGAATTGAGATTTATGTATTTATAAATCACCCCACATCTTGGATGAACAGACTTTATTTTTATGCTTATTGTAGCAAAAATTAGTTTATTTGTACTATAATGATAAAAATGCAAACACTATTATGGAATGTATTATTTTTTTATTACATTGTATCATTTAATTTGTACATTTGATAGTTATTTATATTTTTAATTAAATTAATTTAGCAATACGTTTCAGTAGTAATTCATATTTTAACTGTACCAAAATAAAAGTGTAAAATAATAAAAATACATATCATGCAAAGATGTGTAATTCTATTATTTGATTATTTATTATATTATTTATTAGTACATTAGATATAAGTATATGTAATGGATTTAATTATCAGTTAATTAATTTAACATTTAATAATTTCCGGTATAATAATCAGTGTTTTGGCCATCTTGGATGAATTTATATATCTTTATTTTGTTCATTTTACTATAAGGATAAAAATGCACAAAACACACAATAATGTAATTTAATTTTAAAAGTATATATTCTATTATTACCTCATCATTTAATTTTGTTATTTAATCTTTAATTATATTTTATTTTTAATAAATCTACCAATAATTTCAGTATTATAATCAGTATTTTGACTGCCGCTATCATGAAATGTAATACTTTAAATTTTATATTTACATCAGTAAATGCTAAGTAATGCTTGCTTATACCGTATTTTTTTTTAATGCTTATTATAGTAAAAATATTGCAAATTTTTACTAAAAGAATAAAAAGCACTCACTATTGTGTAATTAATTAGGGCTAAATTAAAGCAATAATTTTCAGTGACAAAATCAACAATTTGAGACTGTCTGATTTGTTGTGGGCGGAGCTTTAAAAGAAAGTGGGCGTGTCTAATTGGCCTATTGTGGCAGAAGTTCAGTAAGAGTTGACATCACCTACAGCACTTTTAAGTGTATGTGTGTGTGTGTGTGTGTGTGTGTGTGTTTCTGTCTTTTGTGGCTCACTAGGATTTCTCTCCTCTTGCTCTTCATCTCTTATTTTTTTCAGTCTTGCCGGCTGCAGGACTTCTGGTCCACCTCCTCTCTTCTCTATTTGACGTCTTTGTCACTTCCTCCTCTCTTCCTCTGCTCCTTCATTCTCTCTTTTCATCCTGGGTTTTATTATTGTCAGTCGACGGCGTTGTTGTGTATCCTCACGAGAATGAATCCATGCGGCTCTGGAGTGACGGCAGACACCGCTGTGATTCATATCAGCAGATTCAGAGCTGATATAATAACCGAGGATAATGCGTGGCACATTCATCATTCGGAGGGCCCTGTGCATCCTCCTGTCCTCCCACTGACGCTCTCTTCATAACACAGACCCACCGGCGAGCGATGGAGACAGACGTGATGACCGGCGTGTGTGTGATGATGCAACCGCTGTGAAAACTGCTGAGCTGTGAAACCCCTGAACACTGCACACTGTGAACTGAGATCTACAGTATACACTGGGACGCCTGCTGTTTTTAGGGAAATATTATGCTTGTGATCGCTTTATACTTTTTTTCCCCTACAGTACAGTATGTTGCATGTAAAATGGCGAAATGTGCAGAATACTAAAAATACTTTTTTTGTTTGGTTTAACTTTATTGTTATTGCCTGAATGCACTGTAAGTGGCTTTGGATAAAAGCGTCTGCTAAATGCATGAATTTAAATTAGTCATTTAATTTAATTGTAGTAAAGACTGACTGAATGAATGTGTTCAGTGCTTGTCGTGGCTGAATGTGTAACGCGTGACAGTGAGATGTCATGATACACATGAGCAGAGGCAGCGAGCTCAGATTTGACAGCTGCTCTCAGTTGATGTATGAGAAAGTCTCCTGGCATCCTGCTTACCTTAAATCATTTCTATAGGAACTGATGTAGATAGTGTACACTAGATACTGAACAGACAGCTCAGAATCCATCTCGTAAAGATCCTGACCTGGCCAATAGTTATTATAATTAAGTAGTTAATCTCATTGATGATGAACTCTCCTCAGACATTCTTTTAGGTATGGAGATCTGCAAAAATTAGTAAAGTCTTATTTGACATGTTTGACTAAAAAAAAAAAAAATTAACAAAAATGCATAAATATTTTTTTTTCTTCTGAGAATTAACACTGTATAAGACTTGTTTTTATACATTTTCTTTAAAAACTGTCAGATTTCATGTTTTTTTAATACTTACAATATGTACAGAAAGAGAAAAAATACAATATATAATACACTTTTTATATAATACACTTATATAAAAGATGCATTACTGAATTTTTTTATATCACTACTAGTAAACAAATTTAAAAATTAAGATAAATATTTGGAGAAGTTTACTTAAAAATTTTGTTTTTTGTTTGTTTCTGAAATAAGTCTTTACTGCTGACCATGCAAGGCTGTATTATTTAATACAAAATGCATTTATATTGTGAAATATTATTACAAAAAAATAAGTTCATTTGATTAAAGCCATTTTAAAATGTACTCTATTCCAGTGATAGAAGCTGCAAATATAATATTTTAATATAAAAATAATAATAATATTTAAAAAATAATTTACTGTATTTTTCATCAAATTAATGCAGCCTTGGTGAGCAAAGGAGTTAAATTAACAAAAACACTTATTATTAATTAATTATTACAAACCATTGAGTACTACTCACACACACAATTCTTAATATTAATTAACTGTTAACTACTACTTTTGATTCAGTAAACTCTTAATTTGAAGCTTATTAATAGTTAGTAAGGTAGGTAAGTTATGCAGGCATTAATATGTGACTATGGATCACAAATACAATCAAAAGTAGCACGGGTTTATTTGTAATAAATAGCTTATGGGTCAAAATTATACTTTTATGCCAAAATTCATTAGGATATTAAGTAAAGATCATGTTCAATGAAGATATTTTGTACATTTCGTACCATAAATATAACAAAACATAGATTTGATAAGTAATATGCATTGCAAAAACTTTATCTGGACAACTTTAAAGCTGATTTTCTCAGTATTTGATTTTTTTGCATCCTCAGATTCCAGATTTTCAAATAGTTGCACCTCGGCCAAATATTGACCTTTATGACTGGTTTTGTGGTCCAGGATCACATATGTGTTTAACTGCCTGTACACTAGTAATACACATGCTAGTTATGCTCGGTCCTTTTTTTAAAGTATTACTTTATGTATGATTCTGATTAATATTAAATTACTAAAATTAAATGTGAAAATGTCCCATATTTGTGATGAGTGTTGACGACCAGGAAAAGATCATGCAATGCATCTTGTATTGTATTAGTTCATAATCCATCATGTGAAAGAATGTGCTTGTGCATGTAAACATGTGAGTCGATGGGATTTCGTGATAGCTGTGCGTGTGTTAGATTTCTCTATTGTGTTTCAGAGCATCTGAGAGTGTACGGCGCTTTGATCTAAACTCAATCAACCAGAGATTCAGATTTCAAAGAGACCTGCCGCATGCTTCTTCAGCTGAGTGTCTCCCTGACACGACCCTGACCCCCCTCCGCCGAGATCTTTAGGGCTTTCCCTCTCGTCTGCTCGAGAGCGGCTGGGTCTCATTACAGAGTTAGCTGGGCTGATGGACTGGGTCGACCGCTGAAGGCGTCCTCTCTGCCTCTGATAGAGAGACGCTGATTATGCGCCTGTCGCTCTTGTATCTGATCTTCCTTTTTCTGTTCCCTGTGAAATAACGAGGCCCCAGGACCCCAATTATAATATGCAGATCGGCTAGCAGTAATTACAGAGAGCGTCATCTTCGTCCCAGAGAGACTGCGGCTCGCATCACAACAGCTTTTGTGCAGAGAAAAATCTATCTATCTATCTATCTATCTATCTATCTATCTATCTATCTATCTATCTATCTATCTATCTATCTGTCTGTCTGTCTGTCTGTCTCTGTCTGTCTGTCTGTCTGTCTATCTATCTATCTGTCTATCTATCTATCAATATGACTATTTCTATCTATCTGTCTGTCTGTCTGTTTATCTATCTATCTATCCATCCATCCATCCATCCATCTATCTATCATCTATCCATCCATCCATTTATCCATTCATCTATCCATCCATCCATCCATCTATCCATCAATCAATCCATCCATCCATTCATCTATCTATCCATCCATCCATCATCCATTTATCCATCCATTCATCTATCCATCCATCCATCCATCCATCTGTCATCCATCCATCTATCCATCCATCCATCATCCATTTATCCATCCATTCATCTATCCATCCATCCATCCATCTGTCTTTCCATCCGTCCTTCCATCTGTCCATCTATCCATCCATTCATCTATCTATCCATCCATCCATTGATCTATCTATCCATCCATCCATTCATCTATCCATCCATCCATCATCCATTTATCCATCCATTCATCTATCCATCATCAATCCATCTATCCATGCATCTTTCCATCCATCTGTCTTTCCATTCGTCCTTCCATCTGTCCATCTATCCATCCATTCATCTATATATCCATCCATCCATCATACATCTATCCATTCATCTATCCATCCATCCATTCATCATACATCTATCCATTCATCTATCCATCCATTCATCTCTCCATCCATCTATCTATCCATCAATTAATCCATCCATCCATCCATTCATTATACATCCATCCATCTATCCATCCATTCATCTATCTATCCATCCATCCATCCATCCATTCATCTATCTATCTATCCATCCATCCATACATTCATCTATCCATCCATCCATCATTCATCTATCCATCCATCCATCTATCCATCTGTCCATCCATCCATCTACCATCCATCTTTCCATCCATCTGTCTTTCCATCCGTCCTTCCATCTGTCCATCCATCCATCCATTCATCTATCCATCCATCCATCATACATCTATCCATTCATCTATCCATCCATCCATCCATCCATTCATCTCTCCATCCATCTATCTATCCATTTTTCCATCAATCCATCTATCCATCTTTCCATCAATCCATCCATTTTTCCAATCCATCTATCTATTCATGTGTCCATCCATCTATCCATCCGTCTGTCCATCTATCAATCCATCCATCCATCAATCCATTCATCTATCTATCTATCCATCCATCCATCTATCAGTCCATCTATCCATCTGTCCATCATTGCATTTGTGCAAGTGAAAAATACACTGGACTGCTAGAGTTTTATCCTGAAGAAAAGCTGATTGAAGTAAAGAAGCTGCAGCCGTGCACTTGCTAGAGATAGTTCTAGATGGTTTCTTACTGGTCTGAAAGTGAAAAGAGTTCAGTCTCAAGTCTCTGTGATATTCTGGTCTTTAGATTTGAAACCCTCATTGGTTTAATGATAACAGAGTGTAAATCTTTTAAAGCTCAAGTGGTGGAATCTTAAACATTACTAATTTTCTTTTTAAAGCAGCAATATCAAACCATAAAAAAATAATCTGAAAATTGGTTTAAAGAAATTGCTGTGTGGATTTTAAGGTTTTATTTTGGCTTTCATTAGTTTTTATGTGAACGAAAGCATTAGCTATCACTCGGTCATCATATATTTGTTTATTTCGCTTGATATGATATCAACTCATTTTACAAATTATGAACAAATACCTTATCTCCAGGCTGTGATTGGAGCGTGGACAGATTTCCCAGCATGCCTTTTGTTTGGACGGAAGTCCTGGGTACCCCCTCGTGGGTTTGACAGCGGCCCCCACTGCGTCAGCAGCCGTTTGAATGGGATTATGGGTAAATGAAGAGGCGCTCTGGAGGAAGCATTTAAGAGGATTTGGGTGTGTTATTAGCCATATGTGGAGGGATTCTGCTCATCACGTCTTCATCTCACACAGAGCTGGTTTGAGCAGCACGTTACCACACATCACGTGTGTTCAGAACAAAACTGGACCGAACTCTTTCTCATACTGTGTTTTTAATGCATTCACACTACTGTCCAAAAGATTGGGGTCGGTTAGATATTTTAAAGTTTTTGAAAGAAGTCTCTTCTGCTCACCAAAGCTGCAATTATTGATAAAAAATACAGTAAAAATTTTACAATTATTATTACAATTTCAAATTCTGTTACATATCCTGCGATATGAAAGATAAACCTTTGAGCGATAGTTTTATTTTATACTTAAAAACCTGCATGAAAGGTTTTGTTGTATTTTGTTACATTATTTATTAAAACACCAAAGTTTGGTGTAGAAAATTGCATGTGAAGCTAACAAATAATTTAAAATAATGTCGAGTAACACATTAAATGTGAAATTTTGGAAGTTTAGAAAGATTGAAGTATTTATAGTGTTTAATATTTTATAGTATTTTAGTATTATACTATAATAAAAAAAGTATTTTCTTGTGAAACATTAATAATATTTGTTTTATTTACTTGCAACCAAATTTCATGTGAAATTTTGAAGTACAAAAACTATATTATCAAATAGTATTTTATTGTAAAACATACTCTGAGAATTCTGCCACGCAAAGGCAAAAGACCGTAACTTCGATTTTGGTCGAAAATTAGTTATTCATATTTTTGGGACATTCAAGACATCCTTTATCGTGCAAAAGTATGCTGAGTCAATTTTCTGTTAGTTTCCCAAAAAATAATGGGTTGTCTTAACCGTTACTTCAAAAAGTCTTGGAGAAACCAAGGCAGGTTCTGCCGTTGTTTAGAGGCTCGTCAATATGAAGTTTCGGTGCTTATAAATGTTCTGCCTTTGTTTTACTGTCAATTAAAGTCTACTGCATTTTTGTGTTACTTGTATATTTTCATGCATCTGATCTGTCACTGAACCACTTTATTAGACAAACAAATTAGATCAGATGTGGACTCAAACCGTATTATGTAGTGTGATCAATCATAAGATCAGTTCTAACAGTTTGTAATTAAATCCATATTCTACCTTTTCTTGTAACCTGATAAAAATCAATCCACGGTTATAAACGTCATCGGAGTTGTTTAATCCACAATCATTCTGAGCATTATTCCTGCTTGCTGGCTGCCGTTCACATCAATCCACAAGTCATTCTTTTAGGTTAAGCTATTTCCTTCAAGTCAATATAAAAAAGTAATCATGCCATGTCTAGTATTCTTTTGTTACTGAGCATAGCATATAAATTGTTTGGGAAGCAGTATCCACTCACACGTTTCAAATTTAGTCTGTTTGTTACAGTACAAAAAACAATAAAATCTCATTTAGTATATGCGATAGCGTATGAGACAGCCCATGATCAATAGATTTTATAAAGGTGTTGAAAATAAATGGTTATCAGCAACCAAATAGTGATAATGTGGAAGTTACTGCCTTTTGCCTTTGTAGGGATAAAATCTATTTTGAGCTCACAATTCTTTATGTAGATAATCTTCATTACTAAAACATCTAATTGCCAAATTTCTACTGTCATAACTATTATTAATTTGTCTGGACAAACAAAAAAGCAATTTTTCTCAGTTTCACACACTGTAGCGAGTTAAGGTCGTTTACCTTTGTAGGGCAGAATTGTTTTATCTACAACTTTGAAAATCATTTTGTACAGTGAATGTCAGGTTTGTGTTGTTCAAAGCCTGGATTAGCTGTGTATATATGAAATATCTTCCAGGGTTTCATCACTTTCTTGGCCGAGGACGGTCAGGTGTGAGCGAACGCCAAGCGCTTTCTCTTTGAAGTGTGCGCATCACTTCCTGCAGGGCTTGATAAGAGAGAGTCCCGCTGCTGGAGAAATGATGCCTCCACACTGATTTGCTCTCATTCTGACGCGTCTCTTCTGTGGTTCGGCTGGTGGACGGAGTCATATCTTTTGAGCTTTGACGGGAAGGATAATTGAATTGTGTTTGTCTGAAGCGGCGGATGAGCTTGTTTCACTCGCCGGTTCAGTCGTGGGAAACGCTGAACTGTAGAGTTTCGCTCGTTCACTTCTGAGAACAACTCTATCCGGTGGCCAGATGCTTGTTTACTTGTGATAACTCTCTGAACGCTGGCTGATAACTCCAGATCTGATGTTGGCCGTTCAGGTCGATGGCGTTGGGCGTTTTCCAAAATGTTATCTGAGATGATAACAGCATCTTGAAAAGGAGAGAAGATTGAGTTGTTGGCTTTTCTCTTGCAATCTAGATTTGTCTAAACACAAATACGAGGTGTCTTGAGTTGTTAAAGAGGTTCCACTTTTATAATAGTACAGAGAAGATGTTTAGATGTTAAAGGGATTGTTCTACCAAAAAATAAAGTTCTGTTCCTTGTTTACTCCGCCTCATTCTTCAGTGAAACTCAAAAGGAGATGTTTTGCAGAATGTTCTCGCTGTTCTTCATAAACTAAATTAGAACTGAAACCCTAAAAATGACACTAAAGCACAACTAATGAAGTCTTGTGCATTATATTTCAGGTCTTTTAAATAAAATAAAATAAAAGATTGCTGAGTGCAGTGAACGGACTGCAGTGTGAGTTCTATTTGTCAAATTCTATTTATAGTTGTTTTTATTTTGTTTTTTCCTGGCTTGATGCAGGGTCAATATAGTTAACTAAAAACATAAAGACAAAGGAATAAAAAAATGAAATAAGATTTTTACTAGATCATGTAAACTGGAAAGACTGGCTATCGTAATATCAGCGTCAGGTGAGATTACTCACGTTAATTTCTGAACTAAACTACAGAATGTTTTAATTACATATGTACTTTTATTAAAATGAAAAATGGGTTTACTACAAATAAATAAAAAAAGAAACCACGGATTAACATGGTTTTGCTACTTGCTTTTCCAATGCTATTTTTGTAGTAAAACTGATTATGCTAATGGTAATCAATCTGAATGACTATAGCCTGCGCAATGCACGCATACAGAGCGCGTGATCTCTGAAACGCTCTAATGTACAAAACAGACCCTCCCACCTCTGAGATGTTAGTCCCATCCAAATTGGTACATGAAAATCGCAGATATCAGGTGATAAGAATCGAAACTCAAACGTAGTTTAGAAAACTAATCCCGTCCGAACAGGAGTTTTGTCAACACAAAAGCACATTCTGTGTGATACGAGTGCTTCACATGTGAGCGGTTAATTGCGTGCATTGACATGCGTTTGGATCATTCTTTTCTCTTTCCCGTTATCATTGGCATATTGTCAAAGCGTCCAATTCTAACATTCGCTAAGCTTTCTTTTCAAAATCGCGATTCCTTGATTTCTAAAAAAATAAAATGGTGGCAAAACATTAAATTCGAACTAATCGATAAAATCTGAAAAATCGGGTAAATAATACTATTAATGGAAAGTCTAAAGACTAAGAGTTTAAACTTCGGTTTCTTTGTCTTGAGCAACCCAACATGCCATGGACTGGTGTTAGGAGCTCGTTTAAAACAATCACTGTTGGGATTTTCATTGGCGCCGCTGAACGCTTCACCGTAACTAATCGGTGTTTGTTGTCCTGCAGCGGTGTTCACTGAGGTCCCTCATGACATCACGGCGCGGAGCGGGCAGGACGTGGAGATGGCCTGCTCCTTCAGAGGCGCCGGATCGCCCTCCTACTCGCTGGAGATCCAGTGGTGGTACATCAGGAACCACAGAGAATGGACCGACAAGCAGACGTGGAGCACCAATCAGGTACAGGTGATAGCGCTTACCTGTTCGGAGTGATTGATATAGTCGTGTGTGTCGTTGAGAAGAGGAGCGATGCTTTACTCAATGATCAGAGGAACCGTTTGCACTTGCGTTTGAACCCAAGCCACAATTAGAGACGAAGGGATGTACCGTTTACACCAGACAGAAAGACACCACCCAGAAGACTATTAACTACTGAAAACCTGAGCAACTGCGTAAAACCCAAACACTCAAACCCCTAGCACCACCCACAACACCAATACGTATCAATATGTTTGCATTTGCATTGAAATAATAAAAAACATGATTTCCTTTTGCCCATTACACAACAACAACAACAAAAACAATTTAGATTAAACAGCTAATTTAAGCAATTAAAAAAAATCAAGTGATCACTTAATTGCTTTTTATTAAAGGAACACATGTAGGCCTGTATGTAACTGACAAAACAAGTACAGATAGTGCGTTCTGTCAACTTTTTAGTGCATGCAATTCAATTTAAACTATGCAACTGAGATAAGTATTTAATTGACATTTTTTAGTCTGTCAACTGTCTGCGGTTTTAGTGTCCCACTAAAAACCCTCTCGGATGGGGAGCTAGTTGCTAAAGCACATAGCTATTTCTTATATATTAATATATATTCAAGATTTGTATTCAGGATATATAAAGCTGGTAAATATAACAGTGAAATTCCCTAATAGTAATTCCAAACGGCCATTGTCTATGTCTCTCTATTCAAAACATCAGCGGTCGAGTAAGTGCATTTATTCAGCCATCACAAGATCTGTATCGCTAACAATACAGACGAGATCTCCGCTCAGTGTCAGTGTTTGGGGATTAGATCTGATCCAGAAAACATAATGTTATTAAGATCATAATCCCAGCATTCTGTCAGCCCTTAACCTGTCTGCAATTACTATTACTAACAATACACACAACAACATGATGGGCAGCGGCCCACTGTCACACGCCTGCAATTATACGGCCATTTCCTCTTCCTGTCTGCACTCGTGCCAGTCAAACACAGCGGCCTATTTTAGGAGACTGAGAGAGAGAGGGTTCAGCACACACACACACACACACACACACACGTTAATAACCAGCTGTCAATCAAAGGCTTCAGCTGCACAGCATCACCTGCATGAACACAGTCGATCACAGACAGCATGAGAAATTCAATACATTTCTATCGATGAAATACAGTCAGTGTGGACACTTAAAACATCTGAAGGGCTGCCTCATATATCAAAATACCACAGCAGCTGTCATTTATTGTAAAGATAGATACACAATTAGACATTACAAGCAAAATATTCAACAGAAGGACACTGGTTGGGGTAGAAATGATCAAACAATAGATCTAGTGTTGACAATGAAGACTAAAAATCACTAGAACTAGAGTCATAGAGATATTGAGATGTTTTAAGTGTTCAGTTGGTGCTGCCTTGTTATTAGTGGGTACATCAGTATTATATTAGGAGTTATGAGGGTGTTTCTTCAACTGTGGGGTGTGTTTGATCCTGTGGACTTTTAGAACATTTAAATAGTCTTAAATTATTTAAATCGTCAAGAGTGGACATGCATAATTATTCAAAATGAAATGCAATGTGGCTTTGTGCATATAATATAACAAATTGCAGACTATTTTAATTAAATACATATAAAAATATTAATACAATTATGAAAAAAAATATTACAAAACATATTACAATTGGTAATGTTCCTTATTTAATATTTTAATAATAATTAATTATATAATTAATTATAATTGCTGATTTTTTTTTTTAATCTTTTGTGAATTGCATTTTAAATCCCAATCAGTTTTTCCCCCTAAATCTTGCAGCTGTAAACATACATAACATACTTTTTTTTTGTATGAAAGTTGAATTTATGATTCCACAAATGTCATTACCACATCTGAAAACTTTAACATTCTTATTGATTAACTTTTTTATTTCTATAAAATAACCATTTCAATCTAATTCTATAGTTTACATTGTATATCCTAAATTAAATATTTTTATTTATTTTTTTTGCATCATTTGATCAGATTACATCTTCATTAGAAATAATGCATAATAAATGTTGTCCTTGATACCTTGATAAAGAGATAAAGAGAGGGAGGGAGAGAGAGAGAGAGAGAGAGATAAAGAGAGGGAGAGAGAGAGAGAGAGAGAGAGAGAAAGAGAGGGAGGGAGAGAGAGAGAGAGATAAAGAGAGGGAGAGAGAGAGAGAGAGAAAGAGAGGGAGGGAGAGAGAGAGAGAAAGAGAGAGAGAGTGAGAGAGGGAGAGAGAGAGAGAGAGAAAGAGAGGGAGGGAGAGAGAGAGAGAGATAAAGAGAGGGAGAGAGAGAGAGAGAGAAAGAGAGGGAGGGAGAGAGAGAGAGAAAGAGAGAGAGAGTGAGAGAGGGAGAGAGAGAGAGAGAGAAAGAGAGGGAGGGAGAGAGAGAGAGAGATAAAGAGAGGGAGAGAGAGAGAGAGAGAAAGAGAGGGAGGGAGAGAGAGAGAGAAAGAGAGAGAGAGGGAGAGAGAGAGAGAGAAAGAGAGAGATGGCACGGCTTCCTGCTGCGAACTCAAGATGCTTTTAATTGGACGGAGGGATGAAAAAGAAACTCTTGCTCACCTTTGCGTCATGCATTATTCATGAAGGACCCTTGAGGATCCGCCGCGGCGGGTTAAGATCACATGACACAGAACCAACATCTCACTCCAGAACACTGTGTGTGTGTGTGTGTGTGTGTGTGTATAATGACATGGGTATGACACAGGTATTACAAGGAGAGGGTGACTTATGAGGACATAACCCATGTCCCCATTTTTCAAAACGCTTATCAATCATACAGAATGAGTTTTTTTGAGAAAGTAAAAATGCAGAAAGTTTCCTGTGAGGGTTAGGGTTAGGTGTAGGGTTGATGAATGACGATAGAATATACAGTTTGTACAGTATAAAACCATTACACCTATGGGATGAACACACTTTTCACAAAAACAAACGTGTGTGTGTGTGTGTGTGTGTGTGTGTGTGTGTGTGTGTGTGTGTGTGTGCTCGAATGTCCTGCTGGTGTCTGTTTCACTCATAGTAACTGCATTGGACACATGAATATTCTCTGTAGAATGACCAACGTTTAATGAATAATTCAACTAAAAATTTACATTATTTTTAATGTTGTGCCATATTTGACTGTGAATGGTTTAGGAACTTGACGGTGAGTAAATAATGAAAATGATTTTAATTTGGGGTTGAACTGTAACTTTAACACTTACAAATACAGTAAAAAGCAAATGTTTAGCTGAGAAATAAGAAGAAGAAGAACTCTGTTTTATATGACATTTTTGGCATCTACTATAGAAACATCAGGGACTAAAGCAACTTGCATTAAAATAAGTAATTCAGAAATGAAAACAATGAAAATAAATATATTTATAGTTATAAATATGAATATATAGTTATAATTAAGAATGCATATGTAGATGCAAATCTAAATATGTTGATATGATGCATAATTGAGTGGTTTTTTTTACTGTAACTGATTCGTTATTATAGTTATTTTATTTTTAGTTTATATAGTTTTAGTTATTTTAGGATGTGAAGTTAAACTAGACAGAATTAGAAATGTTGCTTTTGCAACTAGCTGAAAGAAAATACAATTTCATTGATTATTTTTGTAGTTAATTATAGTAACTCTAATATGACTAGAAGTGTTGTTTTGTTGCTTTCTCATTGCAGGTGGTGCCGCAGAATGTGATGGCAAAGGACGCCACCAAAATCAGTGTAAGTGTGTGACGTGTGTCGTCTCTCGTGTTCGTTCACTGCTCAGCGAGAGAACGTGAAAATGAGTGTTTGTCAGGGTGAATAACTGGAGCGTGCAAACACAACATCACACTCGCTTGGGCTAAAGGGGATTTGTTAGGTGACTTGTTGAGCCGCTGCAGGCTGTGTGTGTGTGTCTGTGTGTGTGTGTGTGTGTGTGTGTGTGTGTGTGATTGTGCCGCAGGTGATCATAACTGTGCTCATATTCAGATCAGCTGTATGGATATCAGTGTGTTAGTGTGTAAAGCAGCAGTTAAAGCTCAGCAACAAAATTCATGAACATTTGTGCTCAACTAAAGGGAAATATTCCCAGAATAAACCAGAACAGGATCATTCACTTCTTTGTAACAGTTCACACAAGTAATATTTTACAGCTTGGAATAATTTGAGGAAAAAACTGAATTGTATTTCCCCCCGTGTATTTGTTTTAATTTGAATACATTTTAATTCATTTAATGATTCTTTTTATATTTTTAAGCTTTAGTCTTTGCTGTTTTTGTTATTATGAGTAGTATTACTAATATTAAATTTAATGGAAAAAATATATTTTTAAACAGTATATATGTAAAATTACAATTCTCATATCTTTTATTTTTACGTTAAACCATCAAGCTTTTTTTTCCAAATCATTGTTTTGTCAGCATCATTGAGATTATATCAGTTTTTTAAATTGGTCTTAAATTTTTTTAAAGTTTTAGTATTTTTGTCCTTTTTTATCCTTATTAGTAATTAGTTTTTCTTAATATCTAAATATATTTTTAAATTAATTGATTTATGTTTTAGTTATTTTAGTACATAAGGTTAAACGACATGAAAATGATTAATGTTGCTTAACTTTTTTTTTTTAATCAGTTTATTTTATGTTCAGTTGTTAAATAGTTTTATGGTTTTAGTTAATTATAAAATCCTGATTTGAAACCATGTCCAAGTGTTTTTGTGCCACACGGTTTCAGAATTTCTAATGACATTAAAAGGTTACAATATTTTTTGTATTTTTTTTTATTAAGCATCTGTTAGTCACACACTTATTGTCTTTTGGCATCTAAATAGCTTTTCTAAGTGTAAGTGTATAGTGCATTGATTAGTAAGATTTGAGAATATGGAGTTTGCAGGCTCTTTCCCTCAGTAGGATGTTGAAGGTGAGTGTTACCTGTGTGTGTGTGTGTTGATAAATCAAAGCATCTCTCTCTGCTGCTTCATGAAATATTCACAAGGACATTTTCTCCCAGTGTGAAAGCAGAGCTCTGGATCTGAAGCATGGCACTGGTTTACACTCGTTCGTCTAGCTGTGCTGTTATTTCTGATTGTAGAGAAGCTGATAGAGCGTGTTTGTTAACACACTGTGGAAGCGGTGCCAGCGAGTGAAGTGAGTTCATGTTAGCGTGTGTGTTTGTGTGTGCGTGCGGGTTTGTGAATGTATGTTTATTTATCCACCTGATCCACACTCAATCTGCTTCACTGGCAGACGGCTTTATTGAGCGCCTGGAGTCCTCGGGGAACGCTGACCGCTTTAGAGAGAGATTGTCCTATTGTCTGAGCTTCAGAGGAAGAGAGGAAGAGATAGAGCTGTTGTGTCTCGTGTGTCTCTGTGGATCCACAGCTCATCTCATCACTGCTCACATGCAGACTGATGCATTTCACCCTTTCACTGCTATTCTTGCCTCTGCTATTGCATTTCAGTCTCTCACTGCATTGCCTCCTCTATTGTATTTCACGCACTCACTGTGTTTCACTGCATTTCACTCCCTCACTGCATTTTACTGTATTGCATTGCCTCCATTGATGCATTTCACTATCTACTAGTGTATTTCACTTTCTCACTGCATTTCACTACACATTGCATTGCCTTATTTGTTTTGTTTTACTCACTCGCTCCTTTTCACTGCATTTCATTGCCTGCACTATTACATTTCACAGTGTCACTGTATTTGACTGCATTGCTTCAACTGATGCATTTCACTGCATTGCATTGCCTCAACTGTTGTATTTCACTCACTTGCTGCATTTTACTGCATTTCACTGCCTCACTGCATTGCATTGCCTCATTTATTGCATTTGACTGCCCCCACAAATCCCTTCCTCTCTTTCACAACATTTCATTGCATATCAACGCCTCCGTTGATGCATTCCTCTCTCTCTCCACATCTACTGCTGCATCACATTCCCCCCTTTCACTAAACTCACAAGTTTACTCAATGAGAATTTAATTCATGTAAAAAAATTAAAATAATTCTGAAAACAGCTAAAGAGATTTACTTATCAATTACTATTAATTTGCTAAAAAAAAAAATAAATAGAACATAATTGTCCCTCCCCAGATAATTACGGCAAAATATATTTGTTATAATAAATTACAAATAAAAAAAACATTTTTGATGCATTTTTTTATATTAATCCAAATAAATAAATAAATGCAAATATATGATATTATATATTATTTTTCATACTTTATTTTTAAACGCTGTAAACGCTGAGTTAAAGCATTACAGGTGAATAGAGTGACAATTCATTAATAGAAATAACCATATTATCACCAGTTGATTAAATACATTAAAACAATAGTTTTGCATTAGAAGTTTAAATATTATATTTAAATGTTGAAATAATGCATTCTGAAATTAAATATGCATACATTTTCAGAACATATATTTGCACAGTGGATTAAGCCAGATACTTTGATTTTGTTGACATATTAAAGTTAAATGATTTATAAATGAGATTTTTTTTTATCACTCCTTGAATCAGTAAATAATGTCCACTGCCAAAATATGGACTTTAATTTAAAATCTAGATGCAAAAGTGTCATAAAATGAACTCTGTGGATGTTTTCTTTACACTAGTCTGAAAAGAAGAAATTTTATGGAAGCAAAATAGCACAAAATTGATTAGTGCATGAGTTTTTCCTGTTAGAGTCTTGATTAATTGTTCTCAAAAGGCTGTTCTAGATCTGATTTTCTAAAACACACTGAATATACTTCATCCCAAATCAGTCGAAGTCGGCATGTTCGAGGCCGATTCATGGTTTATTACACATCTCCTGTCCGTTTCTCTGCAGGTAGTGAAGGTTGCTGGAAGCAACATCTCCCACAAGCTCCGTCTGTCCAGCGTGAAGCCGGCGGACGAGGGAACGTACGAATGCCGTGTCATTGACTTCAGCGACAGTAAGCTGCGGCACCATCGTGTGCGGGCGTACCTGCAGGTGGAGCGACCCGAGGGGAACGCAGCTCCTCCGCTCCATCAGGGGGCGACGTCACAAGAGGAGGCTCTGCAGTCTGACCACCACAAGCACCACAAACCCAGCCGTGAGCTCCGGAAGAGGTCTGCTGATGACCGCACCACTGACTGCACTGAGAGCTGCGCGCTTTAGGTTCCTCCTCCTTCAGTTACTGCCCCACCACACCACACCAAATACCCAGAATTCCTTACGCCTACCCCCAAACTAGGGATAGCTCACCTGAAAATGAACAATCTGTCATTTACACACTCATGTTGTTCTAAACCCATATGACTTACGTTCTTATCCCCCAAAAAATAATACTTTTTTTTCTTTCTTTTTTTGCCTTTTTATTTTTTAGCCCCAGTCACTCTCCTTTTTTTGTCCTTTTGAAGCTTTATTTCATAGTTATTTTCTGCTTTAAAATTATGCAATATAAATACCTTTGTGTTTTATGCAAATAGAAAAAAGTGAGTTTAAGAGGTATTTTTTTGTTGCTCTATTTTTGAAGCTTTAGTTTATTTTTATTGATTTATTTTGAAGCTTTATTTTATTTGATTGTAGCTTTGTACTTTTTGAAGCTTTATTTTATAATTTGACTTGATATTTTATTTTATTTTTTTAGGCTTTTTATTTTACCTAATTGTATTTGTTTAGCCCCGGGTCACTGTCTGTTTCCAAAGAGCAGCTTAAATATTCTGCTAAATAAATTATTTTGTCTTTTATGGAAGAAAGTTAATCTATTTATTTTATTTTCTCTTTTTGAAGCTTTATTATATTTTCTTTTATTTTATTATATTCTGCTAAATAAATTATTTTGAGTTTTATGGAAGAAAGTTAATCTATTTATTTTATTTTCTCTTTTTGAAGCTTTATTATATTTTCTTTTATTATATTCTGCTAAATAAATTATTTTGAGTTTTATGAAAGAAAGTTAATCTATTAATCTAAATTTATTTATTTTATCAATTAAAATAAATAAATTATTAATACATTATTTATTAATTTTATTATTATTATAACTTTTATTAATAGCTGGATCTAGTTCCAAAGAGCAGCTTAGACATTCTGCAAAATAAATCATTTTGTGTTTTATGGAAGAAAGTGAGTCATACAGGTTTAAAGCACCATTGAGAGGATATATAATGACAAAAGTTTCATTTCTGAGTGAACTATCGCTCTAACAAAAGATGTATATTTCTGTATAAAAGCGAAGGTAGATGTCTGTTCAGAAGCGAGTGCATGTGACAAACATTTCTAATCATATGTGCCAGTGAGCAAAAACCAAATTAGACAGTGGAGTTCAAATCTTAGGTCATTCTTAGTTTGATCAGATCGATGGTTTTGATACGATGCATAGACGACGGCTAGAAGCTGCAGAACAAAGTGAATGTTTGAAATATTCTTGATCAGGTCTAAACGATGACATTTACATGCTGTAATATTCCTATCATTGTTTACATGTCTAATATTACAGGCACCAGAGGGTTTTATTCTGGACTGGCATCAAAGTGTGATTTGATAGGTGCCAGCTTTTGCAAATCTGTTTCATGAAGCTTTTGTCTCAATGGAAGGACGGTGCGCATACAATATTACGCCGTTTTGTGGTTTTATGCAGCTTTAAAAAGATCCTGAAAACACTCACAGTATGTTTAATGCTATTAACAACTCTGGTTTCTTTGATTTCTACAGTTGGATCGAATAGTTATTTTTGTTTCTGGAAGTAATCCATGTACAGATTGTGTATATGAAGTAATCCTACAAAAGACTGGTATCACCTTCAATGTATGCCTTTATCAAATAAAAAACATTGTACATTGATCTCATGTCATTGTGTATTATTAATAGGCTACATGATTTGCTTGCTTTTTTAGTGGGAAATACTATGCATATAAATAAGGAAGTCAAGTTTAATCAGTTAAAGCCTATTGATGGCCCTTTATTGCCATTTTTAGAGTGAAATACTATGCTATGCATCTAAATAAGGAAGTAAAGTTGAATCTGTCGTTTCTCTGGAGGCTTAAAATATCATCTGAGCTTGCTACAGTTCAGTTAAAGCCTATTGGTGGCTCTTTATTGGCATCTTTATTTTATTTTTTTGCTTCAAAAGGCTTTCTTTCACGTGCTTACAATTATATTTAGTCTTGTGTGCGTGCACAAACGGCTCAAATGCATTTTAATTGAAAAAGATTTTTTTTATTTTGTATTTGCAAATTTAAGATGTAGCTATGTAGAGGCAGTTTTCAAAATGGTTTGGTGAATATTAGTGTCTTTAATCATCGTACATTTACAAGTGATCGTTTACACACCGCATATTGATAGTGGATGCGTGAAAATTATGTAGGCTACTATATTAAGATGTTTGCAGGTGCAGTTGTTTTTATTTAAATAAAATAATAAACAAAATATAAAAATAGTGTGATATATATAAAAATTCTCAAATTATAAAATAAATCATTCTATTTATAAAACGTGTTAAATAAAAATGTAATTATTTTATAATACACTTTGCTAATATTTTTTTTTTATTCTAATATGCTAATTTTAGGCGTTTGCACACAAAATTTTGCACTTTAAAAAATAAATACGACCTCACGTTGTGCCAATCACAATTGGATTTTGACAGGAAATGATGACGAATAAAAAAAGCATATCTTTCTGACTGTGTGCAAAGACCTTGAGTCAGAAAATATCAAATGTGTTTTTTCGTATTCGTCATCCTTTATCAAAATGCTTGCTACAGATGCGAGAAAAAAAAGCAGGAAATCTGAATTTATAATGGACAAAAGTTTCAGAGGCAGTGTGTGATTAAAATAAACTAAAAGTGCTTAAAATGTGAAGTTGTGTATATGTTTTAACGTGCAAAAATTATTTGACAAGAATTTTGGATTCAGTGTCCTTTCCTTTCGTTGATCTAAAACGGTAAGTGTTCGCTAACAGCACGTCTGTATGCAAATGAGCGGTCTGAATTTGCATTTTTGGTTGCGAATGCGCAACACTTTATATGCATCACTGATTATTACAAAAATATTATAATAACTTACTAAAATGACCAAAAAACGTTACATTAGTACTTTTCAATCTAACAAAATAGCTTCGCCACCTACTTAACCTCAAAAATCACCTCAATTCTTCATTATTTCATTGCTTCAGCTTGCTTTGTCGTCTTTACCAGCGGTGAATTCCTCAAACAAAACGCATGTCAAGCGGTTTGACTCTTTAATGATGTTTCTGCACTTATCAGAAGCGGTCGAGAGGAAATTACATTATCCCCGTATGCCGTGTGTTAGCGGCTCGCCCCGGCGCCTGGGCCGGTGAATAATAGCGCCTCTGTCAGCTCTGGCAGCAGGATAAATAGCAAAGTACACTGCAGATAACACAGCAGCAGGCTCACACAAAGCATATGAGGCAGCTTTAATGCGGCTCTCACAGGCAGAACATTTATTAGACTGTCACAGAAGAAACAAGAGCAGAAGATCCCGACCAACAGCACACAACTAAACCAGAACCTGTGCTGAGGACCATTGGTCACTTCATTAATAACTAATTGGACAATAAAAGCAAAATTACTGTTTTTGTTTACAAAGTACTTAACGATTTTCGTACGATACGATATTTTTATTTTAATGGACAATGAAATTATTAATAACTAGGAAATTAAAAAATGTAAATAAATAAAAAAAAAAACACTTAATATGTGTCATTTAAAAAATTCTAATAATTCATAAATTTATTTCAAAATTTAATGGAGGATTTAGCAACATGAATACAATTACGTTTTTCAGAATGGTTGAACAAAAACTTCTGGAATATATTTAGAAATGCAATTGAATACCAGAATACCACATAATTACTCTTGATATTAGCCACAAATGCCATCCAAAGATGAAAGGTAAAAAAATAACAACAAAAATCATTATTCTAAAAGAACCCATAATAATGTACTATTTTAGAGAAGTAACAATAACTATAATAATGATGGTATTTCCAGAATACCATATAATAACTACAGTAAAACTAGCAATTTGATATTAGCTCCAAATATCATACAAAGAAAAAAGGGAACAAACAACCCCCTTTAAAAAAAAAGATCATTCTTAAAGATCCCATTTTAATTTATTATTATTTTAGAGAAGTAAGAATATAACAATTATGGCATTTTGGCTGAAAACATCACTTTTTTTTTATTATAATAATTATTTTACCATGGTATTTTGGTTGAAAACATCATTTACATGGTCATTTGTACATTTCCTTTAAAGAACAAACTTTCCCCCCCCCCTCGATCTGTTATATTACTATATTAATATAACTATCTGCATCATATTGAAAAGTTAGACTTCCAGCTTCCTCCAAAAGTTCTTCCAGTCAAACGTACAGCCGAGGAAGATCACGGTCATCTTAAACCTAGCGTTCAGATGTATGAAGCGCTGTTATGTGGCGTCAGACTCCTGCAGTAATGTGAGGACGTTGTCAGTGAACTGGTTCCTGGGCTTGTGTGACCCGCTCAGCGTCACAGGGAGCAGATGAGGGTGAGGGGGCTCGTACGGGACGGGACAGCACAGCTCATTCAGACTGAACCAGACCAGATCCGAGTCCAGATCCATCAGCGAGCGGAACACACTACAGACAACACAACCATCACCATACACTCATACAAATACTCCGTTTCTCTGTGGGTGGGGCTTTACCTAAGACACGCCTCCTGGAGTCTGATTGGCTGTCGGCAGCTCAGGTACAGAAGACAGGCGTCAATCACCCGATCCAGATCCGCCTCCACTGCAAACACACATTAACAAACAGCCTCAGCTGGGAATATTAAACACAGAAAAGGCTAATATTACACTATTACAGATCTGTCCTAATTCTCTATTCCCACGAACCATAATGCAATCTCCAGTGAAATGCAAACAGTGCACGTCTGCGTCATAACGGCCACAGATGCTCTAATATATTCTAATAGTCTCCATGGCAGCATTATCCTAATTAATTAATTAAGCAGCCTGATGTAGAGCCTCATTACTCTAGAAAAATGGAGGTGAATGCAGAGGGACGGCGAGATCGGAGACCCAGAGGAATGAAGGATGGATGGAGAATAATAAAGTGTGATAGAGAGAGAGAGAGAGCGCACTAGAGCCAGCTGGGAAATAAACAGCATGACCTCTCGTGTCTGTCGGTCTCTCATAACCATGGAAACTCTATCAGTATTCAGTGTTTCCTCTGGATGAATCTTCAACACCTGGCGCTCAATCACAAACCACTGGCTTCGAATCTCTCGTGGTTTGGTTAGTAACACGGTCCCCAGACGTCACTCGACTTGAGGCTAATACGGAGTGATAAGCATATTTTACCGGTCAATGTTGAATCATATTTACATGCATTAAGCTTGAATGCATGAGCCAAACTGCAGCATGTGAGGTTTTTCCATCTCACTCCTTACAAAGTGTCTGGTTTACATCAGAAAACCTGCCGAGGGTGAGGAAAGAGACACACGACCTCCTCCAGAGGATTGAACAGAGCAGCTGAGGATGCAGTGTGTGTGTGTGTGTGTGTGTGTGTGTTTAGATGGAGCAGTGATGAAGAGACATCAACAGGAGCACGTCTTCTGCAGCTGTGAGGACAGACTGCCATCTACAGGTGCTCACATATTGTTGTGCACGGGTTATCGGCATCTTATTCCAAAGGGGAATTTTTTTAATCTTTGATCTTTTATTAAAATGTGTTTTCTCAATGAAAAAAAAATAATATGATTGAGGAATATTAAAAAGGTCTATTTCAGTGGTTTTGCATTCAAAAAACTTTTGCATTCCCGTAAGAAACAAGAAAACTAATTTAGTTTTCTCTCAAAAGCACTGAAACAGTTTCTTGTATTATTTCCATCCCTAGTTCGGCGTTCACTTTGCAAGCAAAGCATTGAAATAAAATGTTCTCCTCCTGTTCAGGGTTATTGAAACTAAATGAAACGAAATAAAATACAATTTTTTACTTATTTCAGCTAGCTGTCAAAGTAATATTTCTAAGAATTTAAATAATATTTTAAGGGGGAAAATACCATTTACATTTTTAAATAGAAATGAAATAAACTTAAATCAATCAATAAACAATTGGATAAAAACTATATAGAAATATAAAAAATAAAACGGTTATAAAAATTTTAAACCACGGCAAAATTATTAAACTTATAATGAGTATAACAGTGAAAATAGACTCTAAAAATTAAATAAAAAATCCTATAAGTGTATATCAAGGACTAAAAAGATAAAAATAAACATCTGATTTTTTTTTTCCGTTTCCTTGTCCCTTAAGCTTATGCAGGCAATGACAAACAATATAAAAATAAACCCAATTTCACAAGCAAAAATGGTTCAAATCCTAAAAGCATGTCGTGTCCTACATTAATCTAGTTGAATATTATATTTAGCTCAGACATTTAGCACATTATTGAAAGTAGATGCATTTTTGTTTTCCTTAATAATTTAGGCAGAACATACAACGGGAATTTCAGGATTTAGATTTGCATTTAAAACTATAATAACGTATAGTATTTTATTTTTCTGTTTGCAAGATTATGTTATAATGCTGACTTAAATGAATCATAAGGAGGGACAATGGAACAATAAACTCTACCTTATCATTTAAACTAATGTTATGTTTTTTAAGATTAGAAAGACATCATATGACAATCTCCTGCAACAGCTGATTATTAAACACTATTCAGTATCATCATGTTTGTGACAGACTCACTCAGGTCCAGTTTCACACACAGCGGTCCGAGACCCTGCAGCACGGCGAGCTGGAGTTTGTAAGCCAGTGTGTGTGTGTAGACGGGTCCGGAGCGAGCGCTGACCTCCGCCTGCTTCATCAGAGACGAGGTGAGACGGGGCAGGACCTCCTTAGACACGCGCTTCCTCAGGAAGTCTCCACACGACTCGCCCAGGACACACAACACCTGGAGACCCACGGAGAAAACAGAGCACCTGAAGATCTGCTGCATCTATTAGTGTGCCAGCTAATACACAATTACATTCAAATGTGACGCTGGAGCACAAAACCAGTCTTAAGTGTCAGGTTTTTGCAATTGAGATTTATACATTGAATAATAAGATGAATAGTGAATAAATAAGCTTTCCTTTGGTGCATGGTTTATTAGGATCGGACACTATTTGGTCGAGATACAACTATTTGAAAATCCGAGGGTGCAAAAAAAAAAAAAAAAAAAAAAAAAAAAAATTATATATATATATAGAGAGAGAGAGAGAGAGAGAGAGAGAGAGAGAGAGAGAGAGAGAGAGAGAGAGAGAAAATCACCTTTAAAGTTGTCCAAATGAATTCTTAGCAATGCATATCAATAATCAAACATTTAGTTTTGATATATTATGATAGGAAATTTACTAAATATCTTCATGCAACATGATCTTTACTTAATATCCTAATGATTTTTGGCATAGAAGAAAAATCGATAATTTTGACCCATGCAATGTTTTTTTGGCTATTGCTATAAAGATACTTAAGACTGCTTTTGCGCTCCAGGGTCACATATGTTGGAGGTTGGTATATTTTTGAAAAGAGTCTCTTCTGCTCACCAAGACTGCACTTATTTGATCAAAATACAGTAAAATATTTTTACAATTTAAAATAACTAATTTTTGTGTGAACTCTGTTAAAATGTAATTTATTTCTGTGATGCACAGCTGTATTTTCAGCATCATTCCTCCAGTCTTCAGTGTCACATGATCTTCAGAAATCATGAAAATATTCTGATTTACTGCATAAGTAACATTTCTAATTATACTGAAAACAGTTGTACTGCCTCATATTTTTGTGGAAACTTTTTTTATGCATAGAAAGTTCAAAAAAGCATTTATTAAGAAATAGAAATGACACATTCAGACACATTCAATCATGAATACTTCAGACGAATTGAACTAATGACCGATTCTCTTACAGCTTTACTAAAGGTCAGCATCTAATTAATTAAATATGAATTCAATGATTTTCTAATGCAAATCATTAAACTTCATTATTGAGTTTATGCTATAGAAATATCCATGACGTCTAATGCAAGGCTCTATTCTAGGTCCTCTTCTGTTTGCATTATATTATTCAGAAACACAATTTATCATACCACTTTTATCCCCATGACACTGTTGGTTTTGCATTTGGTTGCTAGGACATGATCTCACCTTGAATGCTCGTGGTACAGCGAGAGGGTCATCGTTGGTGAGACGGTGCAGGAGAGCAGGCCAGCACCGGTGCACCATGGGAAGCAGCTCATCCTCTCGCTCACATAAAACACACACACACAACTCCAAGATGTCCAGCACCTGTAAATGCACATGCACCTTTGACTTTAGACCCTCTGTTTCCAAAAGAAGCACACCTACAGCAATGCCAAAGCTATAATACATCACGAGAAGAGGTTTTACAACCTTGAGTCGGATTCTCAGGTTGGAGTCGGAGAGCAGGTGGATGCATCGCTCCATCACGTCTTTCACAATCTGGATATGAAGAGGAAGCTCCTTTTTCTCTGCAGGACCATCTGTGTCCTCATCAGAAGTTGGTGGAGGAACTTCTGTGGACAGGAGAATTTAAAAACCTAGTTGGTTTGTCATTCCTGTGCATTCGACTGCATGCTCAAAAGTCTGTCTCTGGGTCTATCATCATCTTGTAAATCAGCTACAAACCTTCAGCATGATAGAAGGAACGTCATAATAATGGATCGCTCAGGGAATTCGGCTCTGTGTGTGTTGGTTTAATGATCAGAAATCTGAGCCCTGAGTTGAAAGCCTCAGCATGTAGAGGATTGAAGATGAGCAAAAAACAGAGCTTGTGCAATCATAATTTGGCTCTATTACATCTGTACCCTTGTGTAAAGCACTTACTAAAGCGCTTGTTCAAGGGGAACAGAGTGCCCCAATTACAGGTCTGCTGTTATGATGAAACCTACAGCACTATTACGGTAACAGTTCCAGCACTTTTTACTTTTATGCTGCGACAACTCACTGGATCATTACTGTCATCTGCTGTGCAAGAATTAAATTACAGGCAGGAACTGTAAAGCACAACCATTTTCTATTTACTGAACTGCAAGGGCAACACAGATCCTGAGAAATGTGGGTCCAAAAAGTTTAAGTAAGTATAAAAGTAAATACAAATTTCTCTAAGACGCTCTCAATTCAGGTCTGAACGTGTGCACAATTCCGCTAAATTTGGATGAAGAGCCTTGGAATTTTTATCATCCATGCACCATGCAAAAATCTTAGGTCAGATCACTTAGAAATAGTGAAGTGACATTCAACCAAGTATGGTGACCCATACTCAGAATTTGTGCTCTGCATTTAACCCATCCGAAATGAACTGTTCATGCACTACCCCCACCCACAATTCTGTCTGGCCCGAGACTAGAACCCACAACCCTTCGATTGGGAGTCCAACCCTCTAACCATTAGGCCACGACTTCCCCCGAAAGTAAGAGCATTTCCATTAAAGTTTTCCAGAAGAAATTAAAAAGCACTTCCATAATGTACTTAAAGTGCTCCATTTTAATGCACTAACACTACAAAAAATTATTCTTTCGTACTTCTTAAGATAATCTAAAGCATATATTAAATATATTTATTTATAAAATAAATTTTATGACTATAAAGACATGTAAATATTTTCAAAATATATACTCTATGAGTGTGTATTTACATAGATACAATAAATATACACAGAACACACACATATATTAAATCAAACAAAAACTTTTGCATTGCATGTGATTAATCGTGATTAATTATTTGACAGCATTAGTATTTAGTTACCACTTGTAGTAAACTTGAACCCATCTTACATACAGCAGTGGGTTACTACAAATGTACTGCAAAAAGTTTCTAAATACATTTTTTCTATAAATGTTATAATAAAATAACATTTTATTTGATATTCATGGTGTTCCAAAATAGCACATTTGAGTACACGTATATGTTTGTAAGATTATCTTAAAAAGTACTAAACAATATTTTTTTGTAAGCCTATATTAAATACAAAAGTAGTGTGTGAAAATAGAGCAACTTAAGTACTTTTTCCCCCCTCCTGGGTAAATACTAAATAAATTAATTAACCAAACGTGAATGTAAATTACAAACCTAAATCATTAGGATCTTCCTCCTCTAGTCCAATGCCTTCTGCAAGCTCCTTCTGCTTCTTATAGTCCAGGAGAAACTGCCTCAAGTTCACACACTCCTTATCCTGGGTGTCTTTGCTGGGCGTCTTCTGGCACCCAATAGTTTCGGGAAACCATCTCACTGTGGAAAAACATGTCAATTTTTCAAACATAACACACTTAGAAACTAATAATTAATAGAAACATTACTCAATATCCTCATGTTGTTCCAAACCTGTAAGACCTAGGTTTATCTTCGGACTACAAATTAAGACATTTTTGTGAAATCCGAGAGCTTTCTGAACCTCATTAGACAGCAATGGCACTGAAATGTTCCCAGGCCCAGAAATGCAGTTAAGATATTGCTTTCATGAGCACCAAAACACAACAATATCAAGAGGTATCAATACACTTGATAATGGAGGCACCGGAGAAGAATGTTTGAATAAAGATTTGTTTTCTTTGCACATAGAAAGTATTCTCGTAGCTTCATAAAATTAAAGTTAGACCACTGATATCACATGGAATAGTTTAATGATCTAGAAACAGTTCGGTACCATTGCGGTCTAATGAGGGTCAGAAAGCTCTATGATTTCATCAAAAATAGCTTCATTTGTGTTCTGAAGATGAACGAAGGTTTTACGTGTGGGTAATCAATGACAGAATTTCCATTTTTGGATGAACTAACCCTTTAAGTAAGCTAAGGTAAAGTAACACTCACCGAGTGCTTTCATGAGTGAGTGTAGCACACTACAGAACTGTGGCGCTCTCTGGTCATAGCTGAGATCAAGTGCTGTTAACACGTCCTGCACCACATCGGCCACTAGAGGCAGCAGACTGGCATCCGAGTGAGTGAACATGACCGCAAGAACTCGCGCGGCATGAGGGTGAATGCTGGGTCTGGCTAGGTTTAGAGAAACATCATTGAGAAGGTAGTCTGAGTTCTTGATGACCAGCTCCTTGGGTGAACTGTAATCGCAAGCCTTGCAGAGGTCGCACATTGCGCTAAAAGCCGCTTGGCTGACAAGAAGCGACTCGTCCCCGTTCTTCTCCAGCACAGGGTATAGCGTAATCATCAGAAGCAGACGGAAATCGGTGCCTAATGCCAAGGCGAAGCCACCGATGCCCTCCAACTGGATACAGATTTGCCAGATGTTGCTGTTGAGTTGGTGAAGCGTTGGAGATTTGGATGCTGGAAGCAACTGCAGACAGCTTCGTTCTGGACTCTTGGACAACAAGGAGGTTGTAGACTCAAGTTTCCCTTCCAAGGCTTCTGAGACTGTAGGGAGATGCCAGTTACTCAAACTGATGTACTCCTCGATGATGGACATGATTGACGATTTCAAGTCTTCTTGATTTGTTCTAGACCGCTTTGCTCCCGAACTGTCAATCCTAGAAGTGTCCATTTCTACACCAATGCCTGCGGCACCAACAATGACCTCGTTGAGGACCAAAGCAGCTTGCTTTCTGTAAACCGAAGACTCCTTGTACAGTTCCAGGAAGCGGTCAACGAGAAGATAGAGGTTTCCGTAGTATCCCAACATGCGGCAGATCTTCCTGAGTGCCGAGAATATCTTGTCGTCTGTGAAGTAGAGGAAGTATTTCCTCTGGGATGGGATTTGGTGCAGGTCAGGTCTCAAGTCTGTCGAAGACGTTAGAGTTCTTTCCTCGACGATCTTCACATCCGTTACGTCCAGCTCCATCACTTGCATCAATGCTTTGGAGATGCGTTCCAGATGTACTGCTGAAGTAAGTACCGCATCCACTTTAGGCCCAAGAATCTTGAGGTACCCAAGGAACACGTTAAGAACAAAGAGCTTGCGTTGGTCGTCAGATGTTCTCATGAGTCTAGGTAAGGATGACGCCAAGCTGTGAAGGTTTTCGGATATAATATCAGTAAAGTCTTGTTTGTTATTGGTTTGACCCATTTGTGCCACCTCGTCCAATGCTGCATTGCACCTGTGCTTAACCTCAGGCTCCTCATCGTTGATGGCACCAACCAATGCTTCCAGTAGAGGACCGACACATTCACCAATAGACTGTCTGCAGTGAGAAAGTAGAAAATGGGACAGACTGACCAACTCAAGTCTGACTCTCCAGTGCGGGTGGGCAGATGTGCAAGAAATTATCTTCTGTAAGACCAAAGCAAGGCGCTGGGAAGTGGTTTTGCGCCAGGATGGAGTCCTCTTCACAACAAGCTCCCCAACCCTTCCTAGATCTCCAGCTGCCACACCATTGTCTGTTTTCTGAAGCTGCTCATCGGCCATTACCAGACCTACTGCTTTGTACCAAACCCTCATGGCCTTCACTGTAACCGCATGGCCTTGTCTTACATCTCCACTTATTACGAGACTCAGGGCTCGAGAAATCCCAGGTAGGAAAGTGGCCAAGGTGCATCCGAGCTTAAACCTCTCATCCCGTCCGAGCTCAATGTGTTCTTCTTCGCAGTCGCACTGCTGAAACAAAGAAAGGAGACATTTAAGAGAAGCCGTTTGGACTCCTCTAGCCTTTTCGTGCTCTGCTAATGCCAGAAGAAGTGAAACGGCGGCTCCAAGTCCAGGCAACATGCTTGGCTCGTAGAGTTTAAAAACAATGTCACCGTAGGCAGAGTGTATAAGGGTGTCTAGGCATCTAAGGACAGCCATTTTTAGTTCCTCAGAGGTTGTGGCGGGTTTACCCGGGTCCTTTGGGGAACAAAGACATAAGCAAAGCTCAGAGAAAAGATCTCGCAGAGAATCCCAACTTTGAACGCAAGTGTTCTCCAGCACATACGTAATAGCTTCGATCACCGCCTGGATAAGTCCCTCCCGCTTTGAGCCAGGGGTTTTGAGGACAAATCTGAGGGGGAACAGAATATAGTCCTGGAGCTGTTGGAGAGCTCCATCGCTTACACTGCGGAGATGACCGCTAAGAGCTTCGACGTTAGCGACTGTAGGTTCTTTGGTCAGGAGGACACAGGATGGGCGGAGATATGCAAATGCAATCTTTGGGTCTTCGATCTGATGTTGAGCCATTCTTCATGTATAGAGCTACAGGATCTGTGAAGGATGTTAAGAAGAAAGTGGTATGTCAAACATGAGAAATGCTAATTTTAAAATGCATGACCAAGAGAAACTTTTGGCGACTAAACAAGTATCACTCAGCATCTGACTGATTTCTTGACATTTGGATTATTTAGTCAAGTAAATGCATTTCATAATGGATGCAGATCATTTTCCAATTCCTTAAATGGTATTGGTGATAATTGTTTTCACTAGCATACATAAAGCATGTTATCTTAAAACAAACAAGCAAGGACAAAAGAGTCTGACAATCACCATCTATGAACTGCTTATCACACTAAAATATTTCGGCCCTGATTCACAAACAGGACTTAGTTTAAACCAGGATTAGGCCATAGTTCAATAATAATGTTTATGTACATGCCTGGTGTGCATTTTGAGACGAAACTAAGGCACTGATAGATTTTAAGATCAGTCTGTGCAAGTTTCTTTCAGTTAAAACAACTCAGACTTACACTTTAGTCTAGGAATAGGCTTAAGCCTTGTCTGTGAAACCGTTGTTTAATGTGCATCACTCGTATAACTGTGTATTATTAATAACATGGTGCCCAGTTAAACGAATTTAAAAGTGGTAAAGTCACAATACAAAACAATAGTTTTTTCGTCTATTCTTCTATGTCTATGCTTTATTTCAACATATGAACGAGGATACTGAATATGTACTTACAGCAACCTTAAGATTTTTCATAGTACGTACTCACTCACTGGTTCAGTGTCAGCAGCAAAAGCACACATGCACCTCCAAGCTCAAAATCATGTCTTTTAGCTCCTGTTTCATTTCATTTAGCATACAATTACGACTCTCGGTCCAGCGAGAGATCCTCTATGCCTGCTAGCACACAAAGGCTGGGTTTTCTAGACGAAAAACAAATAAACATCACTTGAAAATGACTGGTGTTGTTACTTAAAACGACACATGTAAAGATTACAGTGCTTAAAAAAACCCACACACATTGCGTCGCATCGGTATGACGTCACGCGCGCGACGCTCGTTTGTTTATCACCAACTTGGAACGGAATATCACCGTGTTCAAACATTCGGCAAAAGTTTCGAGGAATATACTCAGGGATTGTATTTTATTAATTAAATGTATTAATATCTCCACTCAAACCACCCTTTGGATCCGCGGTAGTTCGTATTTAGTGTTTCTCGCGCGCGTTGTGCCACATTGAAGTTAAATCCATATTAGGCTTACGTAACAAAAACTGCTGACAGGTGAGGATTTATTTACACTACCTTCATTTTTTAGTTTGTTTGCTTGATTTGTTTCTTTAACCTGCTTAATTAACGTTTACTGTCTTGAATATGTTGAATGCCTGTCAGAAATGTTGCATTAAAACTAATCACTTTCTCTGCTAATCAATAACTCCGAATCTGTTTGGAGTTTAAGTTCAAACTCTAATCTTATATCTCCTTTGTTAATCACATGGACTATGTATTTATGCAACCAAACTACTATTATAAGTACTTTGTGTGTATATATATATATATATTTCACGTATATACATATCATGAATCCTAATATGCATAACAATTATTTAAGAAATGAGCAAAATGCATTTGAAAGTGATTTAATAATGTGTATGTGGTTGGTTGACAAATAAAATGTATTATTGTAGCATTTCTATTTAATATCAAGCTTCCAGACATTTTATATGACGTGTATCATTTTTGCACTTTTTTAAAAAGCCTTTTTATTTGGTGTTTATTTTTAAATGTCTTTGGATTGTGAAAAGTAAAATAAAACTATTCCATATAAACAAATATTGCATGTCGAAGCTATTCTGTAATAAGAACTGTAGTAAAAAATATTGTTTGGAAAGATGCAGAATAACACATCACACAGTCAAAAGTCAACTACTCTTATGTTTATACTTTATATATTATATTAGAAATATTAGGGTCCATTTTTCCCTGTGAGCCCCTTAGTTTGAAAGCACTTTAAATGCCTTAAGTGTTGTTGTTTATCAGCTGTTGTGTCTTGTCAGGGAGGTTTGGTGAGAGACAGCAGTCAGCATGTCATCTTTCTCCGAGTCTGCGCTGGAGAAGAAGCTGTCTGAACTGAGTAACTCGCAGCAGAGCGTTCAGACGCTGTCTCTGTGGATCATTCATCACCGCAAGCATGCGTCCTTCATCGTGCGCGTGTGGCACAGAGAACTGAAGAAAGGTACGGGAGCGTTTCACAGCTGTGGACATCTACAGCTTTGGGTTTACAATGGGAGTTGAAGGAACAGTTGACTCAAAAATAAAACAAATGTCTGAAAATGTCATCAATCTCAGGCCATGCAATTTGTTTCTTTGTCAGATTTGGAGAAATGTAGCATTGCATCACTTGCTCGCCAATGGATGCTGTGCAGTGAATGGGTGCCGTCAGAACGAGAGCTGATAAAAACACCACAATAATCCACACATCATGTGAAGCCAAAACCTGTGTTTTAAAGAAACAAATCCATCATTTTTAGAAATTTTTAACCATTGCTTCCAGTTAAAATGTGTCCATACTCCCCCCAAAAAAACACTTCCAGTAGAAAAGCAATCTGGTCTGAATCAGGAGAGAAATCTGTACAGTTTACAAGCTAAAACGGTTCTAAATGAAATATTTTGAGACAACAGGAAATGGATGTTTTCACTGGAGGAAGTGTTATTATGAATTATGGACTTGAACAGAACAGAAGCAACAATTTGAAGTTAAAACACTTTAATGATGGATTTGTTTCTTACAGACATGCAACTGTTCTCTTCACATGACGATAACTGATGGACTGGAGCTATGTGTGGATTATTGTGATGTTTTTATCAGCTTTCATTCTGACGGCACCCATTCACAAGTGATGCAATGCAACATTTCTCTAAATCTGGTGAAGAAACAAACTCGTCTACATATCGGATTGCCTGAGGGTGAGAACAATAAATGTTGTTTTTTGGCTGAACTGTTGCTTTAAAAGGTTGCTTCAGTTCAGTTTGCACAAGGCATGTAAACAAGGTTTACCTTCAAAAATGGCTAAAACACTGAAATACACTTTTGTTCTAAAGTAAGTAAAGATTAAATGTTGTTGTTCAGCTAAAAGAAGCAGGAAGTTGACGTTCCTGTATCTGGCTAATGACGTGATCCAGAACAGTAAGAAAAAGGGTCCCGAGTTCGCCAAAAACTTTGAGGGCGTCCTGGTAGATGCCTGCTCACACGTGGCCAGGTAAACACAGCTTCACAGATGCTTTAAGTGTTCGATGGCATGACTCTGTCCTGCCTCACATATATATTCTGGGTGTTTCTCTGGCAGAGATGGAGATGAAGGCTGTAAGAAGCACATGGAAAGATTGCTGAACATCTGGCAGGAGCGAAGCCTGTACCGTGCAGACTTCATCCAGCAGCTCAAACTGGCCATCGAGGACTCGGACAGTCCCAAACAGAAGCCCGCAGGTCAGCGAATTACATGCATAAGGTGTAAACATGTTTAATAACATCCCAAATGCACCTGATGAAGTTGCTAGATGAATGTTCAAAGCAATCAGAGCGGCAATCTAGATAAAGAAGAAGCTCAAATATCAGAGAGAGTCATGCTTCAATTTGTGTTATTTCAGTTTCCATAACCACTATAGCTTGAAAATCCTGTTGTAATATCATGCAACCTTTTCATCAGGCATCGTTTTTCACCAAAATGCATGTTCGTGAACCCGTCCTGCAGAACGCATGAACTGAACTGTCTCGTTTTGTAAGTAAGGTGAAGTAACGGATGCATGCTGTTTTGTAGTAGATGATAGAAAACACTTGAAGAGGAGCTACCAGAAGGTCCAGGAGGAAGAGGAGGAGGAAGATGATGATTACAGAGGACACTATTCTCCCCAGGAGACGGACGCAGCTGCTCCACAACTCGTAATTCATTTTATTTTATTGTTCACTTTGCAGGACCATTTAAAATGCATTAGTCAAGGAAATAATGTTTTAAAATAACATTTTAAATCTAAAAGCTTGATATTGAGTAAAATTGCTATAATAACAATCAAAGCTAGGAAGCACACTTCTTTAAATAATAAATGGCATTTAAGGGACTCATAGTAGAAAAGTATATTAACATTTATAATGAATATAATTAAATGTTTGTAATATAGTGTTTATGTAAAAAGCATGGGGAGTTGATTTGACGTCACACTGATAAAACTGCCTGATGTTTCAAAGAAAATACCAGGATGTTTATACGTTTTATATACTACACGTTATATTAGATATTCAGGTGCACATTTTCTATTGAGCCTCTTAGTTTGGGGAAACATTTATGTGCTGTACTCAAATAAAAGTGATTCTAACCCTTGATTTTCATATCAATTCTGGTAAAAAGTAATATATTATAAAGTAATCTGTGTGTGACGTGACCCTCAGACGGAGGATCTGGTGAAAGCGCTGCAGGATCTGGAGAACGCTGCGTCCGGTGACGCTGCTGTGAGACAGAAGATCGCATCACTTCCTCAGGAAGTGCAGGACGTCTCTCTTCTGGAGAAGATCACAGGTGAGTCTCGCAGGAGGAACGTACCCCTGTCCAACAGGAAGTGTGTTTTTGCTAAACCTCGATCCTCTGCAGATAAACAGGCGGCAGACAAGCTGTCGAAGACGGTGGACGAGGCCTGTCTGCTGCTGGCGGAGTATAACGGACGCCTGGCCGCTGAGTTAGAGGACCGCAGACAGCTGGCACGCATGCTGACCGAATACATCCAGAGCCAGAGAGAAGCGCTCAGCGAGAGAGAGAAGAAGCTGGAGGTACTGTACCTTAAAGACGAGTCTACCGTCCTGCCATCATCATCATCTGCTCCTCGTGTCCTCCATGGGAGCATTTCTGCAGAATATCACAGATGATGTTTTCAATATAATGAAAGTGAATGTGATTTTTACCTTTAAGCAACAAAATAGTATTTGAAAAGTAATCCACATTACTTATGCACTAAATTCAAAGTTTTTGAAAATCTTCTGAAAAAAAGACCAAAATGAAATCAATATTAACTGATAAATCGTAAGTTGGGTTCATTTACGGTAGGTTTAAATTCCTCACACAATGCTGTCTCAGTTTCACAAGACTTTAAATATCTAATGGACAACTTTTGGGATAATTTTCATACTTCTATGGTACTTTTACTTAATTTTTGAGCTTAAAAAACGCTTGTGTGAAATGTTTTCTTTTGTGTTGCATCAAATTTAACGTTTTTGAAAAAAGTATCTTCAGCTCACCAGAGCCACAATTATTTGATCAGAAAAACAGTAACATTGTGAAATATTATTACAGTTTCAAATAACTGATTTATATTTTAATATATGTTAAAGTGTAATTTATTCCTGTGATCAAAGCTGTATTTTCAGCATCATTCCTCCAGTCTTCAGTGTCACATGATCTTCAGAAATCAGGAAAATATGCTGATTTGCTGCTCAAGAAACATGTCTGATTATTATCAAGGATAAAAACAGTTTAATTTGTTTTTTGGAAGTTGTGAAGCATTTTATTTATCATGGTTCTTTAATAAAGAAAAGATTCGGCACGAATTTGTCAATCAAAAGAACATAATTAGTTTGAAATTGTAATCTTTATAATTATAAATGTGTCACTTTTAATGCATCTCTACTGAAAACACCTGAATGACCCCAAACTTTTGCACATTTGTGACTGGTTTATTGATTGATTGTGGTGTTCTCGCAGGAGTACAAGCAGAAACTGGCTCGCGTCACACAGGTGAGGAAGGAGCTCAAGTCTCACATCCAGAGTCTTCCAGATCTGTCTCTTCTCCCGAGCGTCACCGGTGGTCTCGCTCCTCTCCCGTCTGCTGGAGATCTGTTCTCCACCGACTGAACCTCTCTCAGACTGAACATCAGATGAAGATCTGTCACCAGCTCAGCTCTCACAGCTTTGTGTTGCTTTAGTTCTCATGTCTCAGCTAAACCTCACCGATCCGTCAGTAAACAGACTCAGAGTCTGGAGATTGTGTTAATGTGACTTTGCTGTGGAAAGCAACTCCCTTTGCTTTGTCTTATTTCTGTAGATTTTTAGTTTTATTGCAGAGTTTAATTTTGGTTTTTGGAGGAAACTAAACATGAGGATTGAGTTTTAAACACCTCACTGTTAATGAGTTGATGATATCAAGAGAAATGAATGAGTAACTCATGCCCATCATCAGATTCGGTGATATATTTTGGTTACAAACCTGATCTGTTTTTCTTCAAATTATTATTTTGCTGATAAAAACAACGGATGTGCTGATATTTGTGAGAAGAATACAGTATGATCAGTTTCTCTTCTGTGGTCACTGTATGATTAGTGTCTCAATACCTATGACCGAATACATTCAACAACAAAATGTTATTTTTTTGTTGATGTATATAAGTAAATCTTTAAGATTTGATTTGAACGGATTGCTGTATTATCAGAGGGACATGTAAATGAGATTGTGTGAAGCATCTGTGAAATATAAAGTGGCCAAACTCTGTCCAAAACACTTCTTATGTTTAATTCACAGATGAGTGGATCATAATTATGTTTATGATGTTAATCATTACCAAAACAAACCATCAAACTGAGAATACTCAAGACAAACTGCTTATAAGTCATTGTTGTTTACAGATTCAGAATCAGTGACACTATCGAGCTGAAAAAAGCCATCTTTTGCTCTGTAGACATTTTGTCTTCATTGTCTACATTGCCCAGATTTATACCACATTTTGAAGATGTCCTGCCCTTTACTTTCCAGACCCAGTTTAGTTTAATGGCTCAGGTACCAGTGAGCTGTCTATCACACCATAGATTGCTATAACAATAAACTAATTCTCTTGGTAACATTTTGTTTGCAGATTCTTTATTGAAATGAGCATAGTTCATTGGCAAGTTGTTGTCCATGCAAATGGGTAAAAAGCATCGTCAGCCTACAGTAAATACTGAGTTGTCAGATCTGGTTGGTACAGAGGAAGGCACAGCAGCCTACATACAGTTTGAGTGTTTGAGAAGGAAAAAGTTCACTTGTTGGGTACTTTGTGTCTTTGTGTTAACTTGTGTGTGCTAAGATATTTGCAGAACTATGCTAGTTGTCTTGTTGTAGATGTGTCAATACGGTCCTGAAGAGCTGTTGACCTGCTGCTACATCAAATCTGTATCCTGAAAAACAAAAGACGAGATGACCATCACCACACTGAAGATACGTATTTCATTACAAAGATGACTAAATTTGTCAGGTTGGTCAGTTATAAACTTGAAAGTTTTAATGTCTTGAAAGTTCGTTAACACAGGGAATTGCATGTATATGGTAAACAACTAATCAAACATCATATTGTTCTATATCCAAGTATTAGCATACTCTGATATTGAATATAATTGCTGTTTTTAATTTTTTTTTTGTTTTGTTTCGTTTTTTGTTGTTGTTGTTTTAGTAATACACCATTCTTTAACCCAAACTGAATAATTTATAACAGGTTCAAATGTGTTACTGTAGCTCAGTTGGTAAAGCATTGCTTTATCTAGCGTAAGGTTGGGGTTTCAATTCCCAGAGAACAAATGATAAGTAAAAATTGATTGCCTGAATGTACTGTAAGTCGCTTTGGATAAAAGCGTCTGCTAAATGCATACATTTTTAATTAATATAATTTTAATTTAAATATGTAGGGTGGATTAGGGTAACGTGGGACACCTTTTGCAATTTTTAACTTGTGTAAATGTTATATCAATATAAAATCCCCGAGATATTCCCTACCTAAATCAGAAGAAATTTTCAGATATTGTACATAAAGGGGAAATGGAACATATATTAGTAATTCTTGTGCTGAATCGTTTTAAAATTTAGGAATTTTCTTACATTGTATACAAAGCAAACTTCACAAACATGTGCATACCCATGTTTGTTAAATTTATTTGGTGTGTTTGCTGTGTTCAGTTTGTCAACTAGTATGTTTTCATATATTAAATAAAATTTTATAACACAGAAATCGTATAATATTTAAAATAATTATAAAAAAATTGTCAGTTTTCTGGCAGCAACTACAAAAAAAATGGACTTAAATGTACAGGTTGTAGGACCTGCCACTTGAGGGCGCACTACCACAAAAAATAACACAATCGCGTGGTATGATGACGCTAAGAGTTTTACAAATAGTTGAAAACATTAGAGATTTTGTTAGTAATCAGCTGGACAAAATATATAACACTAGTCTAGTGGTTTATGGATATTTACTGAAAATATCTTACAAATTCTTGCCTTTAATAAAGATAGCAAAATTGTTTCATGCAAGAGCGCTGATGACGACACAGCTGTTTCACGATTGGCCAGATTTACCCATAGACAGTAAAAGAAATGGACACAGCGACCCCATTGGAACTCAATTGAGACAAATGAAGCCCAGTTTTAGCGTTTTTTAGCACTTCCGTTTCTGACGCGCAGACTCAAACGAAGCTTGACGACGTCAGCAACCTGTCTGCCAGATGTAAATCTTCTAAGTGGCTGTGCGTGCAAACTGCCATCGTTAATCTTGCAGAGACGGCGAGCTTGAGCGGGGAGTTCTTTGTCGTGAGTGAGCAGGAGTAAGTATTCTGATTAATTATTTTGTATAGTATTTTAAAATGTAACGCCAGTACGCCATATTAAGTTAATTGCCTGCGAGCTTCTCCTCCTGTCTGTACGGTAATGCGACAGAGAGTCGAGTGGTTATGACGCAATCGTTAGCCTATTTTTTACAAAAACTGTTTATACGGGGCCATAATGTAACATAGAAGGTAATGGAGCCCTTTATACATTGTCGTGTATCTTTAGAAATAAATAATGGACAAACAGAGTCTTTAAACGCCTCAGATGTAAAGTTATTCGCTGTCAAAGTGACGCCAAAATGAATGGGAGTCAATGGGAATGCTAACGCAAGTGAAGTTCTGCTAAAAGATGGCAGCCCCCACCCGACTTCAACTTCCGGTCGAGTTCCTTGCCCCTTGGATTTACCACATGACTGCTGTATGGGCTAGTTGCATATCTCCGCCATCTTGGATTTCCGGTCTTGCGAGTGTGTGCGTAGATATTTCCGGTTGTGCTTAAAGTCAGTGCAGAGAACCGGAGAAGTCCAAATATTAACTTCTATATGTTTACAGGATTTATAATATCACTTCATATGCAAATAAGATATACACTGCTATTATCACTATACTACAAATGTTAACTGAGCCAGTGGATTTGAAACTTGTGTATGTTTGGGTCTGGTGAATGAATTAAATACACTTATGTTCTCTACTGTTCACGAAATGAAAGTTGAACTCATGGTGTGTATACACAGCTATATAATGTATTTTATCTTACCAAATATGTAAATGTACAAATTACTTATTTCTCGAAAATGTTTGCATTATTATTATTATTATTATATTAAATATTTACCTCGTGAGACGTGGGCTGCGATTTATCTTCAGAAGTATAAATTTCTCAATTGTACACATACATCAGTCTGTTTCATCGTTATTTTCACAACATATTTTATTATTTTACACAGTAAAAAATACATGACTAATTTTAATATCTGTTTAATCTGATAATTAATGCAAAACAATAACAATATACATGGCTACTCATAGACAGATAATGATTTATGCTGCAGATCTTTCACAAAACAAATAAACAGATAAAAACACATGAATGCAAACAGCGATCTTTTATTTAATGCAAACATACCATAATTATATTACGTTTAATTGTACAGTTAGTTATAAATTATGTTATCAAATAAAGTTAATAAAACATGCTTTATCAGAAATCTCTGTGCGTCGTTTGACAGTCAGAAACATGTACTATCTTACATAACAGAACAAAACCAGCTCTTCGAAAATGAAAAGTATTGCATATTTGAGAGGTTTGTGTTTGAAAAAAGAAATCCCTGTGGACCTGACCTGACGCTGATCCGCATAATCAACAGAATAATAAAGCAATCTCCACGTTGTATCTTGATTAATTTCCACACAGAGGTACGCAAAATATAGGAAGGATGTTTCCCCATGTTTTTGATATACCATTATCGGCTGTTAAATTTGAAAATCATTAATTATATACATCTAGCCAAGTTTCGTTTGTAAGTTTCCCTTACAGTCAATGCGAGCGTCGCAAGACCGGAAATAAGTACGCACACACTCGCGTCGCTGAAGCTCACCGGCGCCATCTTGTGCACCTAGCCCATTGAGTCCCGTTTATTATACAACACTGATAAAGCATATATACCTCACTGTATTTGTTTTTAAATAGTATATGATAATGTTAAACTTTATTCTTGAAAATATGGCACTGTGTTAAAAGTGTTTTCTGGCTGCTCATTAAAACGTTTTTGAAACGTCTGTGTTTTTTACAAATATTGCATTTAATTCACTTCATCTGTGATAAAGTATGCAAACACCAAGTGAGTGTCACTAACGGGAGCTGAAAATGTCCATGCCCGGCTTGGAGAAGTGCCCGGCTTGCGAATGGAGGCGGGGTTACACGTACAGCCCCGCCCCATACCTACTCTGATTGGTTCGATGTTCTTTCATACGTCATTGATCCTGCTCTTCGCTGACCGCACAGCACAGGCTGTAAACTGCTTCAAGTTCAAGGCATATCGTTGTCATCAGGTGAATCTGGTCAATCGTGAAAGCAGAAAGACATCAAGTCAAACTCATCTTGTGTCGCTTGATATCGTGGCAAACCGGTGCGCCGCTTCTCAAGATGTGCCGCCTGTTCACTTTTATAACCTTTACTATTGTCATCACTGGTACGTAAAGCAATGTATCGTAGTATAAGTCACTAAAATATGTTTGTTTGTCATACATAACTTGTTTTTAAAGCATGCGTGGTTTAAGTTATGTAGTTGTTTATAAAGTAAATATTTCAATTCATCAGGTGCTGTTACTGAAAACGGGACAATAAAGGTGAACAGGGGGGGAAACTTTTCCCTCTTCGTCAATACATCTGAGCTGAATATTGTGAGTCGTTCAACAGTGAGAAGAAACTGGACCCGAGAGATCTTTCGCTTCTGTTCCTCTGAAGAGCAAAATCATGGCTGCAAACTAATCACCCCTGAAAGATTTTCATTCCGGATTGATAAAGAGATTGTGTCTGTAACTGTTACTGATGCCAACACCAGCGACGAAGGACTTTACCATGTTGAAGTTATCGATGACAAAAACAAGAGGATCCGTCAGGAGTTTACAGTTTCATTGACCGGTTAGTATCTTACTAATACATAAAAATATGAAAATTGCAATAGCTGTAACTTTATTCGGATAGTATTGATGAAAGGACTTGACAGAAGAGTTTTTTTTTCTTGTTCTGTGTAAGTGTTAAAACAAATTGCAGGTATGTTACACCTGCGTGTTAAGGGGATATTTCCGGGTGTTTTTTTGGGGTAGTGACTCTGGACACTTGTGTGGAGGATAGGTTGGGTGATGCAGCTGCAGGGTTTGGGTGGTTTGGTGGGGTAGTAATCAGACCGGTCGAGCAAGTGTGAGACGATGTCATCAACCATAAAGATGTTTATGTTAGTAAAACTTGTTCCTTCGAGCTTTCTCTGATCTTACACTATTAACAAATAACCAGTGTTACAAAGACTGTGTACACTTTCCACGAGTCCGCTACTGTTCGTAAGCTAAGGTATGCGTGACGTAAAAGTCGTCATCACAGGCTTTCTGCTGCTGATACACGCTCAACTTTCTTCTGAGCAATGTTGCTTGGCACTTTCCCATTGAGAATAGGCAACACATTTCTCACCTAATTTCCTGCTGACGGAAGTACTTTAGTAGATTTTTTTTATTACTTCGCTACACTTTAAGAACAAATAAACAGAAAACATTATTTTCTTAAAGAGAGCGCAGAAAGGCGTCACAGGCATTTCCCCAAGTTATTACCCTCCTGACAGTCCATTAAAGTAGGGAAGATTCTGAGTCTTATCACTATACTAGTTTATTATAAACGTTTTGTAGGCTTTATTTTCTAATCACTGAACACACTCAGAGCACTTACACAGTAGAACATGCAAAGAATCTTATAATTATTTTAATTGTAAAATAATTATTCTTATAATTAATTTAATTTAATTATTATTAATTATTTTAATTATTGTAGTATTTATTGCCCCTAGATATTGTTTTAAAAAGTTGTGGAGGAGTGTCCGTTGTCAGAACAAAATAAAACACAACAGATCTATATAAAGGCTATTCACATGAGCATGCTTAAAATAAAGGATTTCTACTTAATTTGATACACTACTCTACACAGGAAGAACAGACATGATATCCAGTTTCTGACCTGATGCAGACAAATATACACATAACCGTTTGCACTACTTTTCTGTCTGTTTCTCAACTGTTTGACCAGTATGTGTAGATTGTGTGTGACACAAGGAAGCATCCAACATATGTAACACCTTTTTCAACAGAAAGGACATTTGCCCTGAATTGTAAAACATTTAATTGGCAACGCTTATGAATGCAAAGCACATAGTATAAAAATACTGTATTCTCAGTTTAGTTTATAAAGTGCTTTTATTTCGATTGAAGTATAGCACGGTTGATAAACAAATGTGATTCAGAGTTTTGCATTACATAATAAAACACTTAAACCAATTTATATTATACTTTGTATTTTTATTATAAACATCTTTTTTTTTAATACTGTTGGTTCATATCAGTAATTTGCCAGTGATTTCTCTGCTCGTGAGTTATGTTGTACACTGTTATTTAAAACAAAGTGTTTATGTGTGATAACGGACCATAGCATGATGTGACGGTCTTTACATACAGAAGATTCTGCACAATACACCTGTTATATTATTATATTATGTAGCTTTTATGCTAGCACTGATGAAATGCTCATTCAGTATTTGTTCTCATATATTAAAGAAGAAACTCTAAAAGGACATGTGTGACCATGGACCACAAAACCAGTCAAGTGTCATTTTTTTTAATTCTGAATCTGAGGGTGTAAAAAAATCTTGAGAAAATCGTGTAGTGCAGTTCTTAGCAATGAATATTAGTAATCAAAAATTGAGTTTTAATATATTTACAGCAGGAAATTTACTAAATATCTTCATGGAACATGATCATTACTGAATATCGTAAATAATTTTGGCATAAAAGAAAAATCTATCCATCTAGGTATTTCCAGGACATTAGTAAACATATATCAATGTCTTATCAGCCGGTCTACAGTTAATGATTCAAATCTTGTCTTGAAGAGGTTTATATGTCTAGTTATTTTTGTCCCATACAGAGCAACCACTCACCACAGCTGCTATATCCACCAAAGGAGAAGAGACGCTTGGGACGAATGAAACAAACACCACAGTCAGTGAAGAACGAAATCACAGAATAACATACAGCTTCATAGTGGGCTTCTCAGGGGTCACTGCAGGGGTCATTGTTATCATCTACTATAAAAAGGCAAGTATGATCATTGGTAAATTACGCAACACTTCTGTTTTTGTATTAATATTGTAGCACTTAATAACAGCAACGTTTAGTGAAGACTGCATTTTACTGTGCAGTTTTGTTTTTGGAGAGTTATTGTTTTACAAGTATTTATGAAAGACTTGTGAAGGTCCTTGAGATATTTTGGTGAGGAAGGACTTCATTTAAAGTCATAGTAGATCAATAAAATGTCATTGTGTTTGAGTAAACTGAATTCTGCTTGCATGATATTTTTGGTGTTACAGTTGCAGTAAAAGATTGTTGATTAAGATTTTAAATCTCAGATTTTATCTTCCTACAGAAGAAGCGAAATAATCCTATTGCTGCTGATCCAGAGGATCCAGAGGAAAACACTCGTCTCAACTCAAACACAGATGGAGGTCAGTCCAGCAGATGACACTGGGTTATGTATCATAAACAAAAATTATGTTACTTAGGAATTTAACATTTCACAACCTGCACTCACCTTGCCATGTAAAATTATAATATATTTAGAAACTTTCTGACCTTTGGCAAACAGGGTGTAAACTGAAAAAAAAGCCCATACAAACAGGGTCCAGCGGACTGCGTTAATATAATGGAATTTTCCACTGATTTACAAATCAGTTTGACCATTTTTGCAAAGTAAATAAAAAGACCCATTTTAATAGTAAATTAAAGTGAATCAAATATACTGATTACCATATTCTAACTAATAAATTAAACCCCATCAGTTTTTGTTGAGAAAGACTTTACTCAGTTATTATTGAATAAACATTATGAATATTGTCTATAGAAGTAAATATATTGTTTTATTTCAATATCTTTGAACTTAATAGTCCTGAACAAAAACTCTGGTTTTTCTCCAATCAACAGGTGAAGCGGACACAGGTGAATCTTTACAGATGGTTGTGGTTGACCCAAACGTTTCAGTGAATAATGAAGAAGGACCTGTACATGGAGCTTGATCGGATGATGATGAAGATGGAAGTACAAGACTTTGTGTGTCGCCATCATATAGAAGAAGCAGCTCTTCTCTGAGATGAGCAGAACATTATGCTGGGTTTTCAAAATGTGATAGACCACAAACACAAGGATAAGATTTAGATTTAACCGTTTTGCTCCTATAGTGTGTGGTGTGTCATGATGTGACGCCACACACAAACAGATTTAAGTCTAAACTGTGAGCACAGGAAATCTCACGAGACTTCAGAATAAGCCTGGTGGACGATATGCAGGAAGACATTGCAATGATAGTGTTTGGAGTGATTATATACATGACACATTGGATAAACATTCGTACATTGGATAAACACTCTGCTGTCCACATCAATTTCACTTTGTGCTTCGCCATGACTCTATGATCTCCAGAGGGAGGTGTGTATGTCCTCGGAGTTCTGCTCACACATCAGTGTTTCTGATCGTAAATATTAAACATGTTGATTATTTACGATTCATGATTGGGGCGGCTCCAACCTTCTTCCGATCATCAATGGGTGAAGCTGTAATCTGTTGATTGGTCAGTTTGATTGTCTCACATTATGTTTTAAGTCACATGGTCAAGGAAGGTTTAAAAGAAGTCTGTAACTGTTGCTCTGTCTCTTTTTCTTTGCTGACTCTTTCCTTTGCTGGAGCTCTCTTCTTGGGGCCTTGTCCTCTCTCCCTCTTTCTCTCTCAGGTAATATTTTACATACATGTTGGGTACAATTAACTATATGTTTTACCATCCTTCATCTATTTTGTAATCAATTCAAGTGTAACCATAACAAAATATTGTTTCAATTATTTATTATGTGCTAACTATTCTTGATTCAGTATTAGATTTGAAATGCTACTTATTGCAATAAAATATAGTCACTTAATATCAACGCTCTCCCACATATTTAGCTATTGTAACTGTGCTTATTTCCATCAAGTGGCAGTGGGTGGTAACAGACTAGAAATGTACAGTTTTATACCCCGTACGTATCCACGTATTATCATACTCTGATATTGAATGTACGTGCTGTTTTTAATGTTTTTGTTTTTGTTTTTTGTTTTTTTATATAATACACCATTCTTTAGCCCAAAATGAATAATTAAAAACAAGTTTAAATATGTAGGGTGGATTTGGGTAATGTGGGACACTTTTTGCAATTTTTAACTTATAGCTGTAAATGTTATAACATTATGAAATCCCCAAGATATTAAGCGTGTGTCATGCAAATTGTAAAGGTAAAAGCACTTCATAACAGAAATAAGCAGTCCTGGGCAGTCATGGACTCATCATGGTCCAGGATCCCATCGTCTAGTCTACATTTTGAATCTGGATCTTAAAACATATAATATTGCTGCATTATAATTCCAAGAAATATTAAAATTACATGTATGGAATTTCACTTTCTTAATGTACATTTCATCAATTGAATAACAGTATATTTGACTGTCCCACGTAAGTCAAAACATGCTGTCCCACTTTAGAAACAAAAATGACAAAAATGGCTTCAAATAGAAAATATTTTTAACACATTTTAACAAAATTATTGCAAAATTTGATGTACGAATGCATCACACATATAATTTGATAACAATTTAGAAAATAGTTTTATTAAAAACAGATTTATGTCCTTAACATTGTTTTTGTCTGAATCTTATGTCACTGACCTTTGAATGTATTTACTTCCTGTTTGATCATTTTAATGGCCACATTTCTGACATAATTTCCAGAAAGTCCATTCCAGTAACATGACATTTCTGCTTGAATTCAACACCAGTCATGTTCACTTTAAAACTGTAAAGGAAGAGAGAAATGCCTTGAATCTTAGGTGTCCCACATTACACTAATCTCTATATATTTTTGATTCTTCATTTTCTTTTCTGACATCTTGTTAATTATTAATTGTTAATTACTTATTCTGTGCTTTTAAGCACTTTTTGTGTTAAATCATGTTTATTATTGTGTCCATCAAAGGTGTGCTGTTATTTTAATTGAGCCTGAGCATCACATGCAAAAACAGGCTAAACCAGTTTACATTTACAGTTACATTTAGTAGACGCTTTTATCCAAAGCGACTTACAAATGAGGAAAGGAAGACAAAGGAAGCAATCAAAACAACAAAAGAGCAATGATATATAAGTGCTATAACAAGTCTCAGTTAGTTTAAACACAGTACACATAGCAAGGACTTTTAAATAATATAATAAATAAAAAGAAAACAGATAGAATAGAAAAAGAACAAAACAAGCTTTTGTTAATAATAGCCTACTAATAAATGAAAAGAGAACAGATAGAATAGAAAAAGATTAAAAAGCTATATATATATACATTTTTTTAAAGAATATAATTAGAATAGTTAGTGCTAAACTTAGAGGGTCAACTAATGATGGAGATTTGTTTTTAGCTGATTCTTGAAGATGCTCCAGTTGTGCCAAGCTAAGGTTCTGCTCCAGTTGTGTACATAGACAGTAAAATCACTGCTATGCAAATAAAATTAGCCGTAGTGGAAAAGCGCTAAAACTGGCCAAAACCGGTAATACAGGTAACTACATTACAGGTTTGTATGATAGCTAAAAAATTGATAGCTTGAATGCACTGTAAGTTTACCGTTTCATTGATCGGTTAGTATTTTACTATAAAATACTAAATAAAAATATTAACATTTTAAAAGCTGTAACTTTATGTTATGTTTGTTGTGGTACACTCATAGTTTCAGTTAGCGTTGCATTCGGAGAAAAAGATGAATCATCTTTAGCCGTTCTTGGCATATTTATTTTTCTAACTGCCGACACATCAGTCTCACGGTCAGACAGCCATCAGCATAGACAGTAAAAGAAAGGCCATCAGTAAGAGAGAACCGTAAATCAAATGGGACAAACATAATAAAGCAAACGCGTCTTCTGTAGCTTACACTTTAGCGCCCCCTTGTGGCATACACAGTGAATTTTACGCACACTTTTGGGAAACTATCAATATAGGCCACTGCTTATGTACAATGATTGTATTATTAATGAAGAATTAAGTACTTCTATAAAACAAGGACTCATAAACCTAATACCAAAACCAGATAAAGATCTTCTCTCACTTGACAATTGGAGGCCAATCACATTTAGATTATAATTTAGATTATAAAATGATGTCATTAGTTTTTGCCAGAAGACTAAAAACAGGTTTGTCTGAAATAATTAATGAAACACAAACAGGTTTTATGCCTAAACGACATAAACTGTAATCTAAGGCTAATTTTAGATTATGCACATCATATTAATTCGGACGCAATCATATTATTTCTAGACTTCTACAAAGCGTTCGACACTATTGAACACAAATTTCTGTTTTTGACATTAGAGTTGTTTGGCTTTGGAGATAACTTTATCAAATTTGTTAAAATGACATATAAGGACATTAATAGCTCGGTTCTTTTAGAATTTGATACTTCTAATAGATTTCCTATCAGTAGGGGAGAGAGGCAAGATTGGGGAATATCTCCTTTTTTGTTTGTTTTGGTTGTGGAACTACTCTCTCTGAGTATTCGCAATAAACCTGATATTAAAGGGGTTTCCATTTTTGACCATGAGATAAACATTTCACAACTTGCGGATGATACAACCCTGTTTTTAGAGAATACAAATCAGGTTGGTAAGGCTCTTGAAACAATAAATGCATTTTGTGAATGTGAAATATCTTTGTATTTATGTCTCCAAAAAAATATCTCTTACACAAGATTTGAATTTTCTTCCTAAAATTAAAAAAAGCTAAAATAATATTTAACAAAAGAGATTTATCTTTTTTTGGTAGAGTTATTTTAATAAAAGCTGAAGGTCTAGCTCGCTTTATATATCCATCTTTTTCATTATTTGTCCATGAAAATACCTGTAAACAGATTAATTGTTTATTATTTAAGTTTTTTTGGAAAAACAAACATCAGCATCTGAAGAAACAGGTTTTATGTGTTACAAAAGCTGAGGGAGGTTTTGAAATGTTTGATTTTTTCAATGTTAATAATACTTTCAAATTGAATTGGGTAAAGAGTTGTGTCAATTCTACAGAGTCTATTTGCTATTTTTTCCCACATAATATCTATAAAAAGTGGGCTTAAGTTTTTGCTCACCTGCAATTTCTCTCCTTCTAAGCTCCTTATAAAACTTTCTAAATTCCACGAACAGGCGCTTTTGGCGTGGAAACTTTGCTTCGTCCACAATTTTTCCCCACATAAAGTAATAATGAAACTATTCTTGCAAAGAACAAGTCAATTTTTCTTAATACTTGGCATGAAAAGGGGATTGATTATCTTTGTGATTTGTTAGATCCACAAAGGAATTTTTATTCTTATAGTGATTTAATAAACATAATTTCCCTGCCTTTCACAAGGAATTTCTTGAAATGTTATTTATCATTTGAAGAGATTGTAAAGAGTGAACAGAAATGTCTGATTGAAGACAAGAGTATTTACGACCCAAAATAGTAATAAAATTACAAGAAATGTGTTTCAGTCAAGAAAACAAATTACCCCCGAGGGGGAAATTTTTTTGAAATTCTTTGGTAGAAAATATTAATTGGAAAAAAGCATGGCTCTTACCATACAAATTTTGTATCCCCAACAAAGTGAAAGAACTACACTTAAGAATTTTGCTAAATATATATCCCACTAATGAAATCACATCTAAATTGTTAATTTGAATTGTAATTTCTGTAAAGGCAATACTGAGTCAATTGATCATCTTTTCTTTAATTGTTCCCTTGTTAAACAATTTTGGATGGAATTGTCAAAACTCCTTGTTTAAAAACTAAAATTACATATTGATTTTGTTTTGAGAGATGTCATTTATTTTTCTCATTTTAATCATAAAATAGAATATATTGGAAACATATTTATTTTATTGGCAAAATATTTTATTCATAAATGCAAATTTGCTCTAAGAGTACCCAAATTAAATAATATTCTATGTGACTTCAATTACTTAATTAAGACACTGAAAATAGTTAAAAACAAGAAAAGTGTCAAACTTTTGAAACTGTATGATGTTTTGTTGAGTGAAATGTAATTTGATGTAATACCCCCTTTTTTCCCCATAGTTTTTAATACTTAGTATATTCACTGTCTTCCTTCTCTTTTTTTTCATTGTCATCCACCGTCATTTCATTGTTGTAATTGTTCAACTTTTTCTGTATTTGTTGCTTGATTGTTCATCAGCAAAAAAATAAAAATAAAATGCGCAACTTTCTGATCAATGTTGCTTGGCACTTTCCCTGAAAATGTGCAGCACATTTCTGTTTGGGTATTTTAGATCGCTCCTGTGCTCTGTGTGTCACACTGCTGACGGAAATACTTTAGTAGATTTGTTTTTTCACGTTTCACTTTTTACTTAGTTACAATTTAAGATAAAAAAAATAAAAAAATAACACTTTTTGCTTAAAGAGAGTGCAGAAAGACGTCACAGGCATTTCCCCAAGTTACTACCCTCCTGACAGTACATTAAAGTAGTGAAGATTCTGAGTCTTATCACTATACTAGTTTATTATAAACGTTTTGTAGGCTTTATTTTCTAATCACTGAACACACTCACACGCGCTGTAATGTTGTTTGATAGGCTTTTGTACACAGCACAAGTGTAGAATCTTAGAATTATTTTAATGTAGTATTTATTGCCTCTAGATATTGTTTTAAAACGTTTTGGAGGAGTGTCCGTTGTCAGAACAAAATAAAACACAACAGATCTATATAAAGGCTATTCACATGAGCATGCTTAAAATAAAGGATTTATACTTAATTTGATACACTACTCTACACTGGAAGAACAGACATGATATCCAGTTTCTGACCTGATGCAGGTATACAAATATACACATTATCGTCTGCACTACTTTTCTGTCTGTTTCTCAACTGTTTGACCAGTATGTGTAGATTGTGTGTGACACAAGTAAGCATCCAACATACATAACCCCTTATTCTACAGAAAGGACATTTGGCCTGAACTGTAAAACATTTAATTGGCTAATTGCATTGAACTCTGCTTGCATGATATTTTTGTATTAAAAACTTTGTGCAGTTGCAGTAAAAGATTGTTGATTAAGATTTTAAATCTCAGATTTTATCTTCCTACAGAAGAAGCGAAATAATCCTATTGCTGAAGATCCAGAGGATCCAGAGGAAAACACTCGTCTCAACTCAAACACAGATGGAGGTCAGTCCAGCAGATGACACTGGGTCTTGTGTCATAAACAAAAATTATGTTACTTAGGAATTTAACATTTCACATCCTGCACTCACCTTGCCATGTCAAATTATCATATATTTTTAGAAACCTGACCTTGGCACACAGGGTGTAAACTGAAAAAAAAAATTACCATACAATCATGGTCCATTGTGCTGTATTTTCCACTTTTTGACGCCGCTTTATTACTTCTTTTTTTTTTTATAAAAAATATTACACGGTTTGCTGTAACATGATGACAAACCACTCAAGTTTTTGTCAAGATTTGTAGTTTTGTCAGCCAGATTATTATTTTTTTATTTACCATCTCAGGAAGTTTTCACCAGACAGTCAGTTTTGAATTACAATCATTTTGACAATTTTTGCAAAGTAAATAAAAAGACCCATTTTCATAGTAAATTAATCAGTATCATTAATCATATACTGATTACCATATTCAAATTAATAAATTAAAACCCATCAGTTTTTGCTGAGAAAGACTTCATTATTACCATAGATGAATAAATTGTTGAATAAGCATTATGAATATTGGCTATAGAAGTAAATATATTGTTTTATTTCAATATTTTTGGCTCTGAACAAAATCTCTTGTTTTTTCTCCAATCAGCAGGTGAACCGGACACAGGTGAAGCTTGATAGGATGATGATGAAGATGGAAATACAAGACTTTGTGTGGACTCACAAGACAACAAGAGCTGAACCTGTCATTGAGACATCTGATGCAAGTCATCATCATCTAGAAGAAGAAGCAGCTGTTCTCTGAGATGAGCTGAACCTCAGATGCTTAACCAGAAAGACAGTGGTTCTTGTACTTATTCTTTAGGCACTAGTGTTTATTTTATTAATTATTTTATTAATTATACTCTCCTTGTTAAGAAAAAAATAGAACTAGTACTTACTTTTTAGTTACGAGTAACTGTTTAGACCAGAGATATTCTAAACTTAATAAATACTAGTACTTTTTAAATGTGCATTTCTGCCCAGTTTGGTAATCGTATGTTGAATATTAATGCGCCAGCAACATATAGGAGAGAGATTAAACAGGAAACTAGAACAAGGGGATGGATGTACTTTTTTGAGAAAACCAAATAGAAAAGAAACAATTATTTGTACAAAAGCACATAGAAAACATATATTTGTCAGTTTTATAAACGCTATAAATTGCGTAAACATAAAGCCTAATGTGTTTGTTGATCTGTCACTGACCTCTGCTGGCAGGATGGAGATAAGACACCAATTTTATTAACTGTTATTTTCCTTTTTTTCCTCCAGTAAAAACAATAAATATCATACCAGGGCTGCATGTTAACTTTTTTTTAACCAAACACTGCATGGCCAAACTCTCTCGAAAACATTTCTTATTTTTAATTCACATATTTATGTTTATGCTGTTGATCAACATAAAAGCAAACCATCAAACTGAGAATACTCAAGTCATTCTTTTTCTAGGTTTCTTATGAGTCATTGTTGTTTAGAGATTCAGAATCAGTGACACTATTGAGCTGAAAAGCCATCTTGTGCTCTGTGTCCATTGTTTTTATATTTATGACCCATATCTACATCAGATTTGGAAGATATCCAGCTATTTACCTTATTTCTGGAGCCAGAGTAAATCAAGTATGAACTAATGAAAGAGACTGCAGTTATGCGGCTGTAGAGATTGACTGTAATTCAGGCCTCCTGGATTCTTCAGAGCTACCCTGCGTCTCAGTGTTCATACTATCCATCCTTAATAGTATGTGAGATTAGAATAAGTGTGTCCCAAAGTATAGTGTGCTGAAAAGAGTATGCTAACCCCAACCCACACAGAGGTTCTTCTCTGAGATGAGCTGAACCTCAGATGTTCAACCAGAAATACATCAATGGTGATTCCCAGCAGACCAGACAGAAGCAGACGAACCAGAGAATCAGAGACACCACAGTGATCCAAACTGAAAGAGAAGAGAGTTATTCATGAACGTGATTGAATGTGTTTCTCTGTGAAGACACAGCACACAAGTTACTGTGACAGGAAGATAGTTTTGTGGTCAATGTAGTTCTTGTTCCTTCCTGTCGTGGGCAGATCTCTTTAATGTGAAGATGGATGCTCTTCTGGATTGACAGCTGTACAGCTGTAGGTCTCTGGATCATTATAATGAAGCTCTAATGATAAACTGAGGTTGATGCTGAGATCAGGATTGCTGGACTGGTTCAGGATTTCTCCTCCTTTATACCACGAGATGAAGACGTCTCGATCATTTTTCACCGAGTAGAAGCTTGTCAGCTTAATTCTGAATGTTTTGAGAGTAACTTTAGTGTGTGTTCACTTGTGTGTGCTAAGATATTGGCAAAATGATGATAGTTCTGTTGTTGTGGATGTGTCGAACTTGCATGCACACGCGCGCGAGCGTAAGCAAACAGCAGGAGCTCGAGGACGCCAAGCCGGATGCATTTTCTTCTTGACAACAGCTGAACAATTATTTTTCAATATTTTAAACTTATTTCATTAGAAAAAAAAATCGAAATATTACTATTGTACCGATTGTTATAATTAGAGTATTGTTTTTAATTAAATTAATGCGTTGAGACATATTTAGTTCAATAATATTTTTATTGGCACTTCATTTAATCAAGAATAATTATAGTACTAGTAGTAATAATGATAGCAGCAGCAATAATAATGGTTTTTATATATAAATATTTCTGTCATGACGACTCTCTGAGGGATTGGCATGATAATGTACATGACAATGTTAATGTATTTGTTCTTGGAGGAATAGATCTGTTACGCTGCTGTAGAGCAAGTACTGAGACTTGCTACTGCCAATACATCCACAACATGCTGCTGTGAGCGTGTAAGAGATATTACTGCTGAAAATATAACATACATTTTTGAAGCAGACATAGAACATTTCAGCAGTGTGTTCTGCTCTGTAATGAGTGGATAAATATGGGCAGACAGCAGCGTTTTTATATTTAGAAGGGAACAAACATCCCTTTTTCATACAATTTTTTTTAAGGATGTCAGGAATAGATGATCAGTTTTCAGATCTTTTTCCCTGAACACCAACTTCAGTGTCAAAATGATTTGAGACATTTTATGGCCCTGTCCCAAATGGTGCCCTGAAGTTACACTTTCAGCCTTACTGCCAACAGTTCTGGTAGCGTTCCATCACCATCATGTTTTTGGTCATTGTGTGACTCATAACAGTTCCTTCATCATACAGAAGCAGCTCCTCCTCGAAATGAGCTGAACCTCAGATGCTCAAACAGAAAGATAACGGTAACGATTCCCAGCAGACCAGAGAGAACGAGACGAACCAGAGTCTCAGTGACACCACAGTGATCCTGACAATCTGATAAAGAAGAGAAATTATATAGATATGAGGTTATTCATAAACAATTCTGTCAATCAGAGGCTGTGGTCCCTGTGGCAGGAAGAGAGTTCTGTGGTAAATGTAGTTTTTGTACCTTCCTGTCGTGGGCAGATCTCTTTAATGTGAAGATGGACGCTCTTATTGTTGACTGGATTGACAGCTGTACAGCTGTAGGTCTCTGGATCATTATAATGAAGCTCTAATGATAAACTGAGGTTGATGCTGAGATCAGGATTGCTGGACTGGTCCAGGATTTCTCCTCCTTTATACCACGAGATGAAGATGTCTCGATCATTTTTCACCGAGCAGAACACAGAACAGGTCTCCTCCATCTTCTGTGACTGCTTGAATGAACCTGAAAGAGATTTGTTTTGTGAGGTTAATTTTCAGAAAACCTTTTTATTTTCTGTAAATAAAATAAAAATAATATTTCAAAAGTTGGAAGCTGTAGGTGTCACGTTTCTGATTTGTTACATCATGGACTTAGTTGTGTTTTCATGGACTTGTCATTGGTTTTCTTCAGTCACATGTCTTTTTTGTTCAGTTTTCCCGCCACTCTTTAGTTGTCATTGCAATTTATTTAATTTACTCAGGTGTTCATCGTTATGGCCCTTATTTGTCTTGCAGTCAAGTTGCTGCTGTGTGATCTTTCATTTGTCTGGTACTGTCTGTGTATTACACAGCTGTCTCACAGTTTGGCATTCTGTGGATTTATTCAAACCTTGTTGAATTTTCATCATTGTCTTCATCCTTGGAATATTTGTGACAGTAGGGTGTCTGTTATTTACTTCTTTTGTAAATAATGATTTTTACATTTTTCATTAGACAGAGAGGTAGTTTAGTATTTTATATTTGTGTTTTAATTGGGAATCTGTTGACTCACCTTGAGTTTGGTTTACTCTAACAAGAGACCTGATGACCGGCGCAGAAACAGGCCCTTTAACAAAAAAAACAACACTTTGAGGTGGAGTTTGCAGGAATAACTAAAATTGTAAGCTGAACAATGTATAAATGACTGCTGGCACAATATGAAATGAGCAATGAAATGAGAAATGTTTGTCCTGGGAACCGACTCCACACTAGTAGTGTATGAACAGATTATTGCACAGATATGCTGTACACAAGTCTACTTTGTTGTTGTTGTTGTTATGTATTTAAGGGATTATCGTATGCTACATGCCCTTTTACAAGTTGTTTGAGCTGAAATGTGTTTTGGCAGTGTGTGTACACAATCCCCCTGTAATGATAATTTTTTTTTTTTTTTTTTATCTATTAAACTCTTTTATCTACCCTGAAACTGAATGTATTGTTCAATTATAATGAAGAGACATTATTATTTGTCTATTGTAATATAGTACATAAAATAATATACAGAGACACTTAAAATACATTTATAATATATTTGAAAAGAAACGTGGTCACTGTATAATCTACAAGAGCCAAAAAACTACATACAGTTGCTTTAATCAATGTATGTTGATTACCCTTACTGTAATTTTATTTATTACAATTGTTGATATTTTGTGATGTTATATCTTGTAATGTGGACATTAAATCACAATTAAAGATATTCAGGGTGAAAGCATCTGATGAATGTATAAATGTAACACTGCAGAAGCAACACATTTAAGCTAGAAAAGAAGAAGAAATTCAGAATTACCACTGCAAAAATTAAAGACATAATTAAAATTAATTAAAAATATTTTTTTTTTGTTGGGTTTCTAAAAGGCTGCTACCCTGAACTGCTAAAATGTGCCTTTGAGTGATCCTGGATATTACAGATAGTTTTGCTATTTCCTATGAAGCTAAAACTTACTGTAAACGTCCACTCTGAAGCTTTTCTCTGAGACGGATCTACTGTGGAGAGAAACTTGATAAAGTCCAGAGTCGCTGCTGCTGATGTTCCAGATGCTCAGATCTCCAGTCTTTGGGTTAATTTTCCCTCTTCTGGTTAGTCTCTTATCATAAAAGGGTTCATAACCCTGATACATCTGTGCGATACGAACAGTTTGATCACCTTGTGTAAACAGCCACATCACTTCACTGAGACTCTCAGTGTCTCCTGTGTGTAGAGTGAGAACATCTCCCTCCATCACAGTCTGTAACTCATCGCCATTCACAAGAGCTGAGAGAATATTAAATCTGGTTAGATATACCATTTTACTTGTACTCTCGCTTTTTACATTATTGCATAATAATAACATGAATGTGGGCTCAACTGTGGGTCTTTTATCATTGCTTTGGCACAAAATGCATTCACTGACTACATATTTCAAATGAAAATGAAAACCTGTGTCAGGAAACAGTCCCTTTTCCAAACAGGTAATGCATCTGTTATAATGGTAACTGTACATTAAGCTGCTGTTTTTCACAAGCGAGTGAAAACATCTCTAAATGTTTAACTGAAAAAGCACAAGGAACTTTACATTTTACAGTTTGAAAGTAGTCTCAAGAAAGCTATCTCTAGACTGATCTATGTTGAGGTTTCAGAAGATCACAGAAGAGCAGTATCTTACTGTTTCTAGATCTCAGATTTCAGAAACACTGTTATGAAAGGGAAATTGTGAAAAGTACAAGACTTGCATAGTATAAATTCTCTACAAACTGTTCCAGTAAATCACCTGACCAGTGACCACAACCACTAAAACAATATACTGCTAGCAAACAGAAAATATACTTCAAATATATATCTTACCCTCCATACTGATGAAAAGCACAGTGAAAACCCACATACTGAAGGACATTTTGATCAGTTATCAGGTAGTATTATAAGTGTGTTGATTCTTTCGGTTCTCTTCCTCATCTGATGAACATCAGCGAAGATTTTCAGTTTCATCAGGAAGTGACACATTGACCACAAGATCAGACATTACCAACTTTATATAGTAGAAAACACCTTTCAACAATGAACTATTATTTAACAGCTTTTTATCTTAGTGACTGATCTTAGTGTTTTAAACTGATATAGACAATAAATCTAGAAGAATGTAGGAGTTCACTTGGCATTCTGTCACCTCCGGACCAGTGAGGTGGGGATAAATCTACTAAAACAATACAACAGGAAGATAAGCACAGTTTGCACCTCAGGAGCTGCACCATGAGATCAGTGGAGAGACGAGGAGCTGCTTCGAGGTTGTAGGCAGGTTTGACACAGTAATGACATCTGCCCTCCCTCCTAAGACATTTAGGTTTTTATTGGTTCTGTGTTCACTTTAAAGGATTATGTTGCAATTTTTACCTTTGCCTTGACATCAGAGCCTAAAAAGTAAGGTCATAACTCCCCGCTCAAGTAAGGTCATAGTGTCTGTCTCCATGACAGACACTAGATGACACTGCCCAGTGCTTGTGGACTTCAGTTCCCATCATCCCTTGCTCCTGTCATTGGTCCATCACTCTCAGCTGTGTGTGGTTGAGATACTCAGCTCAGCTGTATTTATATGCTGTGGTCTGTGTCTTTGGTTTCTGCAGTATTGAGTTCTGTGATCTGTATTTAAGGGCCGACTATGAAACACGGGCAACATTAATCAAGCCGCCCATCCAGATGTTTGTTATCTTGTGCTTGTGGTACTTCGTTTTTGTGGGTTCTATGATTGTGGATTACCTTGTGCATGTTTTTCTGTTTTTTTTTTTTTTTTGCCTTGATGTGGATTACTGTTTTGGGACTACAATAAAGCTGCGATTGGATCTTCAGTATTGCTGTAAGAGCATTTCATGACACAATACTGTAGCCATTTCAAGATCCAGCAGTTCTCATTGGCCATCTATATTGAAGTAATTGAAACCTTGAATTTATTGTCTGTGTTTGTGATTAAGACATGCATTATTCCAGTCTCCCTCATCTAGACTGTTTTATGAATTATATTAACTTCATTTATAGCCTGACTGCAATCAGTTTATCCACCATAGCCCTCAAAGAGCCCAACAGAAGAAGCGCAGCTGACTGATACAAGAAGAAATTAGTTTGTGGTTAAAAAACCAACAAATACACATTCCGCAGAAGTGTATTATTATTATCTAGCTTGCAGGCAATCTTTTACTGTCTATGAGGCTAACGTTATCGGGGGGACGTGGAGGCATAAAGTCGAGGGAGAAGCCCATAGAGAGTCCATAAAAGACATAGGACAAAATTGTTCAACGTCTGCAAGATTCAGTGGGTGATTCACATTTCTCTTGGCACAGCGATTAAAAGACTTGTTGCTCACATCTACGTCATTAAGCTCAGTTTGAGTCGGGGCAGTACGCTCAACCCCCAGGAAGTGCATGCTTCTAATTGACTTCACTTGTCTCCGTTGAATCCAATGTGGTCACTGTGTCCATTTCTTTTACTGTCTATGGGTGTACTTGCAGGCGGGAAGGAAGTCGACCGGAAGTTGAAGTCGGCCGCCATCTTGTAGCAGAACTTCACTTGCGTTAGCATTCCCATTGACTCCCCTTCATTTTGGCGTCACTTTTACAGTGAATAACTTTACATCTGAGGCGTTTAAAGACTCTGTTTGTCCTTTATTTATTTCTGAAGAGACAACAATGTATAAAGGGCTCCATTACCTTCTATGTTACATTATGGCCCCGTAGAAACAGTTTTTGTAAAAATAGGCTAACGTTTGTTTCATAACCACTCGGCTCTCTGTCCCATTACCGTACAGACAGGAGGAGAAGCTTGCAGGCAATTAACTTAATATGGCGTACTGGCGTTACATTTAAAAATACTATACAAAATAATTAATCAGAATACTTACTCCTGCTCACTCACGACAAAGAACTCCCCGCTCAAGCTCGCTGTCTCTGCAAGATTAACGATGGCAGTTTGCACGCACAGCTACTAGAAGATTTACATCTGTCTGACAGGTTGCTGACGTCGTCAAGCTTAGTTTGAGTCTGCGCGTCAGAAACGGAAGTGCTAAAAAATGCAAAAAATGGGCTTCACTTGTCTCAATTGAGTTCCAATGGGGTCGCTGTGTCCATTTCTTTTACTGTCTATGTGTACTTGGCTTAAATTGTGCAGAGCTGGCCGTCGCCATCTTGGCAGTGCGTCATCACGCGACTCTCCAGGACAATCAAAAATGGGCAAAAAAGGCGGGAGCTGGTTGGTGAAGCCACGCCCACCTAGCGCGACGGCAGTGTCAGCAGCGGCAAACCACCTGTCACTCAAGTGGTCACACCTTTAATTTGGCAGAACTAAAAGTCTTAATATGATTTAAACAGATGAGATATAAAAAATTCACCTCCCTCACAGTTGTCATGAAGGGCAAAATTAGCTATTTAGACCAAAATCATTTTTTTGCACCAGGCTGTAAACGTTTTTTTTCTACTGTAAAGTGGGGCATTCTAACAGCTAACATGGGGAGTCTAGGGGACTGACTCCCTTTTGCAGCCAGCCTCAAGCGGCCAGTAGATGAATTGCAGTCACTTCCTTAATGGCTTCACGAGAGAGAGCGGGAGGTTGGAGCTCGAGAATGACCTAGAACTTTCTTGAATTTCTCTTCCTTGCTGGGGGAAGTCTCTAATGGGGTACGTTTTTCTCTGCGTTAACTGGGGCATGTTCAAGTTCAAAACGGTGCGCAACGTTTTGCTACGGTTTCCGGGTTGAACGTCATGTTTCCTGGAAACGGCGTGCACCTGTTTGCAACGGGGTTTGACATGCGTTTTCTCTTGTTTGCTGGGTGTGTCAGAACTGCAGTCCAATCAGCATTAAAATGTATATAAAGCATGCGGTATGAAAGTGAACTCGCACAATGGCTTCAAGGAAAATAATGTACAAATGTGTCCGTTGCAGCTCGGTATACGCAACAACTGAGGATATAGAAGACATGTTTGTAGTAAGTTTTATTATTGAACAATAATAAATGAAGTACCTGAAGCTGACAATGAAGTAAATGTATAATACTTAGTAAAGATGATTAATTTAGTGCTGTATACGCGCGTGTGAGGGACGGAGACGCGTCGCGGAGCGTCAGACGCGCGTGAGGACCAAACACTGTAGAATGGTAGGAAACATTAGTATGTGTGCTGTCTGCAGCCTGTCTGCGCTTATCGTCATGTACAAACACGTAATTAAAATGAAGTGTAACTCCGTGAATACTCAACGAAGAGACATGAGAGAGATATCTATAGAAAGCTTGACATGTCTACTTTAAAAACTAATCAAGTGCTGCCGAAAACAGATATTCTGTGATAAAGTAATCCATATGAAAACAACGCGATGTCTGTTTTTCATGTCTCCCTTCGTTATATCTAATGTGACCACGCCTTAATACATCTATCTAATGTGACCACGCCCCCGCGCTGAACGCACTATTCAGATTCAAACTGAAGCGCGCGGCTTGAATACACACACACAGAAGAAAAAGCAGCGAGACTGTTCAAGTTTTTTATTTTACTGTTTGCTTCGCGATGAGAGGAATAAGACCTAATTCACCCCAAACAGATGCTAACGCATTGTTTACCGTGGAGGTGTGTGCGGAACACCCAATCCAAACTGCTTATGTTAGTTGACCAATCAGAACACAGTATGCTCCCGAAAGGTGGGGTTTAAGGAAACTGATGCTGAGTCCCAATTCGCATACTATCCGTCCTAAATAGTATGCGAAACTAGAATTAGTACGTCCCAAATCGTAGTATGTTGAAAATAGTATTCCAAAGATAGACGGATGGTCTACTATTTCCGGTTAGAATTCGAAGTGCAGATCAATGCACACTCTAAGTGCTAATATTGCCCACAACCCATTGCGTACGGGAGGGAGGAGCTTTGCGATGGCTTTGTGGTGATGTAAACATGGCAGCCGGATGCAGCAGCGGAGATGTGCCCTCAGCTTTTAAGTGTAAGAATTCAAATGTTTAACCCTAATTAAAGTTATATTTTATTTCGTTACACACATTGCACATGAACGTCAGAACCAGCCGCCTCACAAACGACCTGCGTTTGGTTCTACGACGACGCAGCCCTGCTTCCTCACTCCTCAACTTGGTAGAAGCACACATAGTAAAATGTATTGTGAAAAAAAACGATGAGAAAAAATGATGGGAATAGTAAATAAAATTTTATTGGACATAAAGAATGAATGAAACGTTAACAGTTGTGGTGTGCGTAACTAGTCAACCACGTTGTCGTTCATGTTGCATGACGTCATCGAAGTATGTCCCAGAGCGTGCATACTCTTTTGCTACACACTCAAAAGTATGTACTTTTCCCTCACAAAAAAAGTACATACTTTTAGGTCGTAGTATAAGTAGGCGAATTGGGACTCAGCATGAATCTTTTGAACAGCTTCGCGCGAACCGTTTGGGAATCTCTGAGAATTGAGGTAATTTTAAAATGATATTTTGACAAAATGACAATGTTTTTTAAACTTGGATGGATTTAAACCTAATGTACAGGACTTATAAACAGTGATAGGAAGCTAAGAATTTTCATCTTACTGGCTCTTTAATGAATTTGATAAGTACGGTATTCAATGTTTCCTTACATAGAGGTTATTAATATAGGCTGAAATATAGTGTTTTTTTTTAATGGTTTAAAGGTGATCTTATGGTGCATTGCTTGTTAAAAGTTAGGCTGTTAATATAAGAAAGACCATTCTTAATTATTTTTACTATATTAAAATGCATTTATTTTTTACATTCTTTGTTCGAAGTTTTCAGATCGGCACTTCGGAGCCTGTTCGCGACTCGGTTGATTCAGATCGGCACTTCGGAGCATGTTCGCGACTCGGTTCATTCAGAATGGCACTTCCGAGCCTGTTCGCGACTCGGTTGATTCAGATCGGCACTTCGGAGCCTGTTCGCGACTCGGTTGATTCAGATCGGCACTTCGGAGCCTGTTCGTTACTCGGTTGATTCAGATCGGCACTTCGGAGCCTGTTCGTTACTCGGTTGATTCAGATCGGCACTTCGGAGCGTGTTCGCGACTCGGTTGATTCAGATCGGCACTTCGGATCCTGTTCGCGACTCGGTTGATTCAGATCGGCACTTCGGAGCCTGATCGCGACTCGGTTGATTCAGATCGGCACTTCGGAGCCTGTTCGCAACTCTGTTGATTCAGATCGGCACTTCGGAGCCTGTTCGTGACTCGGTTGATTCAGATCGGCACTTCGGAGCCTATTCACGACTCGGTTGATTCAGATCGGCACTTTGGAGCATTTTCGCTACTCAGTTGATCCAGATCGGGACTTCGGAGCATGTTCGCGACTCTTCGGAGCCTGTTCGCGACTCGGTTGATTCAGATCGGCACTTCGGAGCATGTTTGAGATTTTTTTAAATTCAGATCTGGACATCGAAGCAGGAAGTGTTTGTCAAACAGCTAATTGGTGATAAATGAATATTTGGATTTGATGTTTTTTTTTTTTACCTGTCGATTCAGCATGTGCATGGACCCGAACACAAAGGTGAACACACTCTAGATTTAATCATCAGTAGGGCTCTATACTTTTCATCCATTGTTATTAAAGGCCGTAGTGTCACGGATCGCAAGAGGCGAAGACTCAAGTGCAGGCAGATGGGAAGACTTTATTTATACGTCACCAAAATTAACAAAAACACAACTGAAACCAGAGGAGCGTTCAAAGTTACGAGACATAGACTGAAGTCAGATTCCCAGTGAAATGCTCTCAGACAGCAAATGCATTGAGTTTGCATCCTTCTTTTCTGAGAAGATATCAGGAAGGCGATTAGCACATCCTCAAGTAACTCAGAGGTCAGACAGATTCAGCCACAATATCAAAAAGATACTATGTCTATTTTTGAAGCAATTGATAGCAACATTCTGGAAGACATACCTGCTATCTTGACACACTTCCCACATCTTTTTTCAACAGTGTGCTTAACTGCTTAGAAGCAGATCTCTTAGAAGTGGTGAACACCTCACTTCTTTCTGGGACATTTCCAAACTCCTTAAAAACTGCAGTTGCAGATATGCTCACTGAATATAAACCTAACAGAGCACTCAGATCATTAGGATCGATTCAGTTAAAAATACCAAGGGTTCACACAAAACAAGGGGAATCTGCTTTTAGTTTCTATGCCGCTCGCAGTTGGAATCAGCTTCCAGAAGAGACCAGATGTGCTAAAACACTATTCACATTTAAATCTAGACTTAAAACTCATCTGTTTAGCTGTGCATTTATTGAATGAGCACTGTGTAATGTCTGAACTGATTGCACTATATTTTCACTGTTTTTTTTTATGTAAAATAACTTTGTAACTGTTTTTAAATGAATTTAAATTAAGTAAATTTTTTAATCATTTTAAAAGTTTTAAAATTGCTTGTTTTATTTTATTTTTTTCTTTGATTATTTTATCTAAAGCACTTTGAATAACCATTGTGTATGAAATATGCTATATAAATAAACTTGCCTTGCCTAGTGTATTAGTGGGCTTATATATATATATATATATATATATATATATATATATATATATATATATACACACATATACATACATACATACATACACTACCGGTCAAAGTTTGGGATCAGAATGATTTTTAATGTTTTTTTTTACAGGAATTTATTTTACTCATTGTTACGAACCTCACTTTTAATCTAGGGGTTAAATGAAGTTGTAACAAAATGTAAATAAACAAAAGTCTGATGGTCACATCAATCCCCTGATCCAGAAAAGCACAAACACTAAATTAAGCAAATAACTTAATTTACTAATAACAAAGGAAGCAAATCTTCAGGAGAGGGCCAGGCCAGGCCAACATAACAAACAAAAAACCCTCTAGCTAAACACAGAAACTCTAAATAACCTTAACTAAAAAAAAAGAAAAAGAAAAGAAATGACAGAGTCTTACCTATCTCCCTGTCTACCATAAACATAAAAAAAAAATTGTATTCAAAACAAATAGTACCCTCTCCCAACCACTTCCTAAGAAATACAATCAAAGGTATTTACATAAATTAAAAAAGAACACAAAATAATCATAAAAACGTTCACACACTCTCTCATAGTTTGTAATTGACAAGTTAATTCACAAAGTTAATAAAGACCACACTTTTTCACACTGAGATACACAGAATAACACCAATCTGGATCAGGATAAAGAGTGAGCGCATAGCCGTCAGTCCTCCAGCATTATTTCTTTGCCGTCTTATACAACTTGGATCTCTGTAGCATTCACTCAATACTGATGAATGATAGACATCAGCTGGAATCCAATTAGCGATCTATAACGGAGAGAGAGACAGAAAGAGCAAGACTGGAAAACATTTAATATTGTGAAATATTATTCAAATTTTTCTATTTTAATATACATGAAAGTGTAATGTATTCATGTGATCTGCAGCTGTATTTTCAGCATCATTCCTCCAGTCTTCAGTGTCACATCTTCAGAAATCAGAATAGATGATTTATTATTAGAATTATCAACAGTTTTGCTGATAAATATTATTTTGGAATCTGTGATACTTTTTTTCAGGATTCTTTGATGAATAAAAAGTTAAAAAGAAGAGCATTTATTTAAAAAAGTAATATTTTCTAACAATATTCACTACAGTTCAATAGTTTTGGGGTCAGTAAATTTTTATCCTTTCTTTTTTTATATAAGAAAGTTTATTCTTTATTAGATCTTAGAATCTTTTATTCAGAATGTGTTAAATTGATAAGAAGTGATATCAAAGATTAATATTGTTAGAAAAGATTTACAGTATTGTTCAAAATAATAGCAGTACAATGTGACTAACCAGAATAATCAAGGTTTTTAGTATATTTTTTATTGCTACGTGGCAAACAAGTTACCAGTAGGTTCAGTAGATTGTCAGAAAACAAACAAGACCCAGCATTCATGATATGCACGCTCTTAAGGCTGTGCAATTGGGCAATTAGTTGAAAGGGGTGTGTTCAAAAAAATAGCAGTGTCTACCTTTGACTGTACAAACTCAAAACTATTTTGTACAAACATTTTTTTTTTCTGGGATTTAGCAATCCTGTGAATCACTAAACTAATATTTAGTTGTATGACCACAGTTTTTTAAAACTGCTTGACATCTGTGTGGCATGGACTCAACCAACTTGTGGCACCTCTCAGCTGTTATTCCACTCCATGATTCTTTAACAACATTCCACAATTCATTCACATTTCTTGGTTTTGCTTCAGAAACAGCATTTTTGATATCACCCCACAAGTTCTCAATTGGATTAAGGTCTGGAGATTGGGCTGGCCACTCCATAACATTAATTTTGTTGGTTTGGAACCAAGACTTTGCCCGTTTACTAGTGTGTTTTGGGTCATTGTCTTGTTGAAACAACCATTTCAAGGGCATGTCCTCTTCAGCATAGGGCAACATGACCTCTTCAAGTATTTTAACATATGCAAACTGATCCATGATCCCTGGCATGCGATAAATAGGCCCAACACCATAGTAGGAGAAACATGCCCATATCATGATGCTTGCACCTCCATGCTTCACTGTCTTCACTGTGTACTGTGGCTTGAATTCAGAGTTTGGGGGTCGTCTCACAAACTGCCTGTGGCCCTTGGACCCAAAAAGAACAATTTTACTCTCATCAGTCCACAAAATGTTCCTCCATTTCTCTTTAGGCCAGTTGATGTGTTCTTTGGCAAATTGTAACTTCTTCTGCACATGCCTTTTTTTAAACAGAGGGACTTTGCGGGGGATTCTTGAAAATAGATTAGCTTCACACAGACGTCTTCTAACTGTCACAGTACTTACAGGTAACTCCAGACTGTCTTTGATCATCCTGGAGGTGATCATTGGCTGAGCCTTTGCCATTCTGGTTATTCTTCTATCCATTTTGATGGTTGTCTTCCGTTTTCTTCCACGTCTCTCTGGTTTTGCTCTCCATTTTAAGGCATTGGAGATCATTTTAGCTGAACAGCCTATCATTTTTTGCACCTCTTTATAGGTTTTCCCCTCTCTAATCAACTTTTTAATCAAAGTACGCTGTTCTTCTGAACAATGTCTTGAACGACCCATTTTCCTCAGCTTTCAAATGCATGTTCAACAAGTGTTGGCTTCATCCTTAAATAGGGGCCACCTGATTCACACCTGTTTCTTCACAAAATTGATGACCTCAGTGATTGAATGCCACACTGCTATTTTTTTTAACACACCCCTTTCAACTAATTCAACTAATTGCCCAATTGCACAGCCTTAAGAGCGTGCATATCATGAATGCTGGGTCTCATTTGTTTTCTGAGAATCTACTGAACCTACTGGTAACTTGTTTGCCACGTAGCAATAAAAAAATATACGAAAAACCTTGATTATTCTGGTTAGTCACATTGTACTGCTATTATTTTGAACAATACTGTATATTTTGAATAAACACTGTTCTTTAAAAAAAAAATTGTACATCGAAGAATCCTGAAAAAAGTAGCAGATTCCAAAATAATATTTGGTAGCACAACTATTAATAGTTCTAATAAGAAATAATCATATTTTCATGATTTCTAAAGATCATGTGACACTGAAGACTGGAGGAATGATGCTGAAAATACAGCTGCACATCGCAGAAATAAATTATATTTTAAAGGATATTAAAATAGAAACCATTATTTTATATATTTTATTTTGATAATTTTGAATTATTACTGAAATAAAGCTTTTTTTTTGTTTCAAACAGTTCACTGAACAATAATAAATGAAGAACCAGAAGCTGACAATGAAGTAAATGTATAATAATTAGCACAGATGATTGATTTAGCTTTGTAATTGCGCGTGTGAGGACCAAACACAGCAGAACGGTAGGAAACTTCACTCCTCTTATTATTTCTCTTTTACTATAGTGATCTATTTTTAGATACTTGATCTGAGTCTTTCATAGAATTGTAGAGTTATTAGAGAAATAGAGTTGTTTTTTTAGTTTCGAAATTTTCAGATCGGCACTTCTGAGCCTGTTCGCGACTAGGTTGATTCAGATCGGGACTTCGGAGCATGTTCGCGACTCGGTTGATTCAGATCGGGACTTCGGAGCGTGTTCGCGACTCGGTTGATTCAGATCGGCACTTCGGAGCCTGTTCGCGACTCGGTTGATTCAGATCGGCACTTCGGAGCCTGTTCGCGACTCGGTTGATTCAGATCGGGACTTCGGAGCCTGTTCGCGACTCGGTTGATTCAGATCGGCACTTCGGAGCCTTTTCGCGACTATGTTGATTCAGATCGGCACCTCGGAGCATGTTTGCGACTCGGTTGATTCAGATCGGCACTTCGGAGCCTGTTCGCGAAGCACCACTGTGTATGAAAACCACTGTGTATGAAATGTGCTATATAAATAAACTTGCCTTGCCTTGCCTGTGTTAGTGGGAGTATATATATAAACACATACACACACTACCAGTCAGAGATTAGGATCAGAATGATTTTTTATGTATTTTTTACAGGAATTTATTTTACTCTTGATGAGTCAACCGAGTCGCGAACATGCTCCAAAGTGCTCTTCTTTTTAACTTTTTATTCATCTAAGAATCCTGAAGAAAGTATCACAGATTCCAAAAATAATATTTATCAGCAAAACTGTTGATAATTCTAATAATAAATCATCATATTATTCTGATTTCTGAAGATCATGTGACACTGAAGACTGGAGGAATGATGCTCAAAATACAGCTGCACATCACATAAATAAATTACACTTTCATCTATATTAAAATAAAAAAATGTTAATAATATTTCACAATATTACATGTTTTCCAGTAGTTTTGATGAAATAAATGCTGTCTGTTCGCGACTCGGTTGATTCAGATCGGGACTTCGGAGCCTGTTCGCGACTCGGTTGATTCAGATCGGGACTTCGGAGCCTGTTTGTGATTTCTTTTTTTAAATTCAGATCTGGACATCAGAGCAGGAAGTGGTTGTCAAACAGTTAATTCGTGATAAATTAATATTTGGACCTGAGGCCTTTTTTTAACCGGTCGATTTGATTTTTAAATGATTTCAATGACTTTTGGAAGTCACGTCTTCTTGTACCTCAGTTGCATGTGTTGTGTTGCATGAATTGTGGATGGATTTATCACCTGAAACATAAAGTTGAACAGAAATGATCATGAACTCTTAACGATGACGATGAAAAGAAAAGGTAATATTGCAAGTATGAACTAACATTTCGCAATACAGTAAATATTTTTACTCTACCCTAAATCAGTGAAAATGTTTGTCTTAGTTTACAGAAAAGTGCACGTCACACTTCTTTTCATTATGATGCAACACTGTTTCCTCCTCAGATGAGTATTTAACATCTTTATTATTGTGAGGATTAGTGTGTAAGTGCTACACACACACACACACAGGTCAGAGTTTGGGATCACTTAAGGCTTTATACTAGTATATGTTTTTTATGATAGCTTGACTTTTTTGGCCTCCATAGCAAGTTGAAATAGACAAATCATACTGAGGAACAGGCCATTTTCAACATTTCTGCAAGATGCTTTGCACAAAAATGTGATTAAAATCCTTTAAAAACAAAAGAAGCAGAAATTAATTCATTCTTATATTACGAGACATATTATGGAAACTAAATTATAAAATATTTTATTTGTTTTTTGGTTTATTAAGGTTTACAGAGCTTTTTTTTCTGAGGGACACAAAATGGCACGTTTTCATATAATGACCCTCATACAGTTCATTGACGAATAATAAATGAAGTACCTGAAGCTGACAATGAAATAAATGTATAATAATTAGTAATGATGATTAATTTAGTGCAGTATTCGCGCGTGTGAGGGGCGGAGACGCGCCGCGGAGCGTCAGACGTGCGTGAAGACCAAACATTGCAGAACGGTAGGAAACTCCTCTTATTATTTCTCTTTTACTATAGCGAATTATTTTTAGATACGTGATCTGAGTCTTTCATAGAGTTGTTTTATAAACGCAGTAACCTTGGAATCAGCTCTGAAAGTTCCTGTCAATGTTTAAAAATGAATTATGATTTAATAACGTGTTTAATGAATTTGATGAGTACGGTATTCAACGTTTCCTTACATAGAGGTTATTAATATAGGCTGAAATATAGTGTTTTTTATAGTTTAAATGTGATCTTATGGTGCATTGCTCGTTAAAAGTTAGGCTGTTAATATAACATAGAGAAAGACCATTCTTAATTATTATTACTATATTGAAATGCATTTATTTTTTACATTCTTTGTTCGAAGTTTTCAGATCGGCACTTCGGAGCGTGTTCGCGACTCCGTTGATTCAGATCGGCACTTCGGAGCCTGTTCGCCACTCGGTTGATTCAGATCGGGACTTCGGAGCCTGTTCGCCACTCGGTTGATTCAGATCGGGACTTCGGAGCGTGTTCGCCACTCGTTTGATTCAGATCGGGACTTCGGAGCGTGTTCGCGACTCGGTTGATTCAGATCGGGACTTCGGAGCCTGTTCGCGACTCGGTTGATTCAGATCGCGACTTCGGAGCCTGTTCGCGACTCGGTTGATTCAGATCGCGACTTCGGAGCCTGTTCGCCACTCGTTTGATTCAGATCGGGACTTCGGAGCGTGTTCGCGACTCGGTTGATTCAGATCGGCACTTCGGAGCCTGTTCGCGACTCGGTTGATTCAGATCGGCACTTCGGAGCCTGTTCGCGACTCGGTTGATTCTGATCGGCACTTCGTAGCATGTTCGCGACTCGGTTGATTCAGATCGGCACCATTGTGTATGAAATGTGCTATATAAATAAACTTGCCTTGTCTTGCCTAGTGTGTTAGTGGGATTATATATATATATATATATATATATATATATATATATATATATATATATGTATATATATATATATATATATATATATATATATATATATATATATATATTATATATATATATATATATATATATAAAACACACACACACACACACATACACACAGTACTAGTCAGAGATTGGGATCAGAATGATTTTTAATGCTTTTTTTACAGGAATTTATTTTACTCATCAAGACAGCATTTATTTGATCAAAGCTACTGGAAAACATGTAATATTGTCAAATATTATTAACATTTTTCTATTTTAATATACATGAAAGTGTCATTTATTTATGTGATGTGCAGCTGTATTTTCAGCATCATTCCTCCATTCTTCAGTGTCACATGATCTTCAGAAATCAGAATAATATGATGATTTATTATTAGAATTATCAACAGTTTTGCTGATAAATATTATTTTGCAATCTGTGATACTTTTTTCAGGATTCTTTGATGAATAAAAAGTTAAAAAGAAAAGCATTTATTTAAAATATATATATATTTTCTAACAATATTCACTACAGTTCAGTAGTTTTGGGGTAGTAAATTTTTATCCTTCCTTTTTTTATAAGAAACTGTATTCTTTATTAGATCTTATAATCTTTTATTCAGGATGTGTTAAATTATATTTTGAATAAACGCTGTTCTTTAAAAAATTATACATCGAAGAATCCTGAAAAAATATCGCAGATTCCAAAATAATATTGGTAGCACAACTATTAATAGTTATAATAATAAATCATCATATTTTCATGATTTCTAAAGATCATGTGACACTGAAGACTGGAGGAATGATGCTGAAGATACAGCTGCACATCACAGAAATAAATTATATTTTAAAGAATATTAAAATAGAAACCATTATTTTATATATTTTATTTTTTATAATTTTGAATTATTACTGAAGTACAGCTTTTTGTTTTGTTTCAAACAGTTCATTGAACAATAATAAATGAAGAACCAGAAGCTGACAATGAAGTAAATGTATAATAATTAAGCACAGATGATTTGATTTAGCGCTGTAATTGCGTGTGTGAGGACCAAACACAGCAGAAGGGTAGGAATCTTCACTCCTCTTATTATTTCTCTTTTACTATAGTGATTTATTTTAGATTACTTGATCTGAGTCTTTCATAGAATTGTAGAGTTATTAGAGTTATTGAGAAATAGAGTTGTTTTTTAGTTTCGAAGTTTTCAGATCGGCACTTCGGAGCCTGTTCGCGACTCGGTTGATTCAGATCGGACTTCGGAGGCCTGTTCGCGGACTCGTTGATTCAGAATCGGCACTTCGGAGCCTGTTCGCGACTCGGTTGATTCAGATCGGCACTTCGGAGCCTGTTCGCGACTCGGTTGATTCTGATCGGCACTTCGGAGCATGTTCGCGACTCGGTTGATTCAGATCGGCACCATTGTGGTATGGAAATGTGCTAATATAATAAACTTGCCCTTGTCTTGCCTAGTGTGTTAGTGGGATTATATATATATATATAT